>NC_134485.1:410217240-410372240 GCF_040206685.1 Ascaphus truei | reverse complement strand
CACAGCTCTGTCCGCCCCCAGGTTTCCCCGCACGCAGCCTGCGCCCCCCCTACATAATCTTGCGCCCCCCAGTTTGCGCACCGCTGCAGTTAGAGTAACAAAAAAAGTGACAAAACAGGTTATAAAAGGGTTAATTGCATTTGATACCACCTTTATGGTGCCAGTTGGTCTGCAGCATCCAAGTGACAGAGACTTGGATGTGCTGTGACCACATGAGTGCATGTTTAGTGATTAGATAGTCATTGTCACAGCCCGCTTGAGATTGGTCACAGAAATGGAAGGCTACTTCTCCTGTCCTGGTTGTGTTTTCATATCAACTTCCTGGCAGGTATGAATATGATCTCCCCTAGAAATTAGCGAAAATATGGTGATGGTTGAGCCAATTAAATTGTGCATAATAAGACATGATAGGCTAAATCAAGGCTGCTCAACTCCAGTCCTCAAGCCCCCCAACAGGTCAGGTTTTCAAGATATCCCAGCCTCAGCACAGGTACCTCAATCAGAAGCTCAGTCTTTGACTGCTGAGCCTCTGAGCCACCTGTGCTGAGGCAGGGACTGGTTGAGCCACCTGTACTGAAGCTGGGATATCCTGAAAACCTGACCTGTTGGGGAGACTTTAGGATTGGAGTTGAGCCCCCTCGGCTAAAGGACATTGACATGTACAACTTGGAGGAGAGAAGGGAGTGCATGATAGAAACATTGAAATATAACAAGGGTTTCAAGAAGGAACAGTACAGGTCCTACAGCATATTTATCTGAAACAGAGACTAAGGCCTGTAATATATTGGGCGCGCGTGCGGCAGTTATAGTTGGCTGTGGTTAGCCAGCCATTGTATTCTAAGGCTGCGCGCTGGCAGTGAGTGTGGAGCCGGGCGATCGGGGGGGAAGACTGTGAAAAGTATTCGCGCCGCTACCGCTCAGTATCTGCAGTGTGTGTGTGTGTGTGTGTGTGTGTGTGTGTGTGTGTGTGTGTGTGTGTGTGTGTGTGTGTGTGTGTGTGTGTGTGTGTATAAAGTTGCACAATATTAATAAATAATTTCTTCTTACAGCATGTCTTTTTTTTAAATTTTTAATACACACACATATACACACACATATATACAGTCATGTGAAAAAGAAAGTACACCCTCCTTGAATTCTATGATTTTACATATCAGGACATAATAACAATCATCTGTTCCTTAGCAGGTCTTAAAAATAGGTAAATACAACCTCAGATGAACAAGAACACATGACATACTGTATTACACCGTGTCATGATTTATTTAACAAACATAAAGCCAAAATGGAGAAGCCATGTGTGAAAAACTAAGTATACCTTATGATTCAAAAGCTTGTAGAACCACCTGGCATCAATTGTTTTCTGTATGACTTTATCAGTATCTCACGTCGTTGTGGAGGAATTTTGGCCCACTCTTCTTTACAACATTGCTTCAGTTCATTGAGATTTGTTTAGGCACAGCTCTCTTAAGGTCCAGCCACAGCATTTCAATCTGGTTGAGGTCTGGACTTTGACTGGGCCATAGCAACACCTTGATTCTTTTATTTTTCAGCCATTCTGTTGTAGATTTGCTGGTGTGCTTGGGATCATTGTCCTGTTGTATGACCCAATTTCGGCCAAGCTTTAGCTGTCGGACAGATGGCCTCACATTTGACTCTAGAATACTTTGGTATACAGAGGAGTTCATAGTCGACTCAATGACTGCAAGGTTCCCAGGCCCTGTGGCTGCAAAAACAAGCCCAAATCATCACCCCTCCACAACCGTGCTTGACAGTTGGTATGAGGTGTTTGTGCTGATATGCTGTGTTTGGTTTTCACCAAACGTGGCGCTGTGCATTATGGCCAAACATCTCCACTTTGGTCTTGTCTGTCCAAAGGACATTGTTCCAGAAATCTTGTGGTTTGTTCAGATGCAACTTTGCAAACCTAAGCCGTGCTGCCATATTCTTTTTCGAGAGAAGAGGCTTTCTCCTGGCAACCCTTCCAAACAAACCATACTTGTTCAGTCTTTTTCTAATTGTACTGTCATGAACTTTAACATTTAACATGCTAACTGAGGCCTGTAGAGTCTGAGATGTAACTCTTTGGTTTTTTGCAATTTCTCTGAGCATTGCACTGTCTGACCTTGGGGTGAATTTGCTGGGACGTCCACTCCTGGGAAGATTGGCAACCGTCTTGAATGTTTTCCACTTTTGTATAATCTTTCTCACTGTAGAATGATGGACTTTAAATAGTTTGGAAATGGCCTTATAACCCTTCCCAGATATTGTCAGCAACAATTGCTTCTCTAAGATCATTGCAGATGTCTTTCCTCCTTGGCATTGTGTTAACACACACCTGAATGCTCCACACCAGCAAACTGCAAAAACTTCGGCTTTTATAGAGGTGGTCACACTTGCTGATGATCAGTTAATCAAAGGCATTTGATTAGCAGCAGCTGTCTGCTACTTAGCATCTTAATTCCTATGGAAGCAGTAAGGGTGTACTTAGTTTTTCACACATAGCTTCTCCATTTTGGCTTTATTTTTGTTAAATAAATCATAACACGGTGTAATATGTCATGTGTTGTTGTTCATCTGAGGTTGTATTTACCTAATCTTAAGACCTGCTAAGGAACAGATGATTCTTATTCTGTCCTGATACTGTATGTAAAACAATAGAATTCAAAGAGGGTGTACTTTCTTTTTCACACAACTGTACATACACACACGCAGCTTCCCCAGTGACACACTAACACAGTGACACATACACACACACACATAGTACCTTCCAAGCGTGTCACTCACAGCAGCACGGACCGTACACACGAAAAGTGTGCGTCACGTGCACGAGCGTTCGCACAGGCACGCGCGCCCACTATATTACGGGCCTTGCTACAACAAGAGTTTGGGAGGTTCAGGGGAAATGTGAATATTGATGGGATAGCCTGCCAACAGAAATGGTAAAGGATAACACAGTAAAGCAATTACAAAGTGCTTGAATAGGCACACTATCCAAATATGAAACCAGAGGGTCTAACAGTTTCACAGCGGATAAGCGACTAAGAAGATGCTTGCAAAGGCGCTGGTTGAGGAAGAAGTAGTTATTATTACGAAATGCGTTGAAAGAACTATATCTATGATCTATGCGCTTTATAGCATTGCTTTAATCATCTGCATCACTGTGTGGAACTTTATTGGCCTGTGAAAGACTTTTTACACTCTTGCCGATGGATCCATGAGTCGCGGATACAGTGATGTCATCAGACGGCGTCCCGCAACGAAGCAGTAGCGTGTCTTGCCTTGGTGAAGCCTGTAGCTAACAGACTCCCCTCTATGTGTGGCGGTTTCGATTAAGGAGCCCCCACAGCCACTCCGGACACTACTAAACCCCTAGGGGTACCTTTGGGGGCTACCATCAGGAACGGAGCTCAGCTGACCTGAAGGGTTATTCCCTATGGAGATGACGTCAGCATGAGAAGGAGTTCCTAGAAGAGTCCTGGAATACAGCTGCTGCTGAGAGTGCCCGCCGAGAGGAAAAACTACACCACTTCTACACCAGTAGCCACCGAGTGGTAACCAGTGTGTTTACACACTCAATGCTTTTATTATCATACTTGATGTACGCAGAATATATATATTTTTATTCAATATACACTTGTATTACTTACTTCACCATTTGCGTTGTGCGCTGTTTTTTGTTTCCATTTCTTTAGCTGGTTGAGGAGGAATGACATCAACAGGAAAGGGCAGACTAGGTGGGTAAGTGGTTTTTACCTGCTGTCAATTTCTATCTCTTTAATTGACTCAAGTTCCCTTTGTGTATCAATAACGTTCTATTATGACACTATACTAGTGTTTGCTTATCCCCCCAAAAGATATAACTGCTGTGCTTCTTCTCACACAACAAGTAAATTACTTACAAAACAGCAGGGAATGTTTTATTTTTGAAGATCTTCAGGAAATGTGTATTTTTCAATAGAAACAGCCAGAGCACAATAGAAATGCTCTAGAGGTGACAACCAAGCTTCCGTGATGTAGGAGAGATAAAGCAAAAGATAACAAGTACTGTAGGTTATCATCAAACAAAGGTGTCCAAAAATATAAGTGTAACCCCTTTTCCCCCACCCTAAGGGAGATTCGGTTCTGGTTACCGGTGTAGTGCTGCTCACCTGTTAGGCTGCGTCCCCCGTGCCGCGGACTGCGCTCATGCTTGAGAGTGGTGACGTCACCAACTCTACAAGCATGAGCATTCGGGTATCCGACAACTTTTTCTGTCAGCGGGAGTGGGGGTGTATGGCCAAAACACTGACTGGCGATAATTGGCTGAGGAGGTCATGTGACCCCTCAGCACGCCTGAAAGTCAATTTAATTTGTCTTTGCAAGCACCCAATGCCGTACGCGTACGTGCACGCTCATGAGCCTGCGTGCGCGCCGCGTGAGCATGACCGAACAAATTAAAATTGATTGTGCTAACCGCGCCAAACGGAAGCGTGGACGCAGCTTTAGGCTTACAGGATACTGAGTGTAAGCCGGTGTTAGTGGGGATAGACAGTACAGGCTTTCGGATCTGTAGCTCTCATCTTTGGTGCAGCGCCTCCATTTCCACAGGGCCTATCAGAGATAGGGGAAGAAGTGTGGAGAGAGACAAAGAGAGAGAACACTAAATTTGAAGCTGCAGCCCCTTTTTGTTACCAGGAAGGGTCCCAGGTCTTAGCCCCGGTGTGGGCAGTACCTAGGCCTTAGGCACTAACCCCCACCCTCCCCCGGCACTCTAGGGAGCTGTTTACTGCAGAAGGGCATAGATTAACCCTAACACTGCCTGTGCTGGTACCAGGGCTTATGTGTTAGGCAGGGAAATTAGTAGACCATGGGGTACCTGGATACTTAAGCAATTAAATCCATTCTTTTCATTTGTTATTAGAAAAGAGATGGTGTATATACACACTAAACTTGCATAATCAGACATTATATTTCCTAGAATCCGCAATATTTTATCCTCGATCAAAAAACAAGACATTCCTAGGGATCTAGAGAGAACGTTAAAACATAAAATCAATCTTTAACTCCATGCAAACACATGCTCAGAATATTTTAGGCTCAAGCGTATCCCTAGAGGCATTAGGTACAATGCTTTACCTACCCTTTTCTCAGATCAAAAGGAGTATTGTGACAAATGGGAAGGCACTCAACAAATGCTGCCTTAACCACATAATTCTCACTATCGAATCCATAAAAGACGTACAGACTCACATCGCAAAATTAGTCTTTAAAGACTAATCCTCAGGAAGTTGACAAACACACTTAAAATACAGACTTTGATCAAATAATGCCAAGCCTGCTAACCACGTCAAGGTAAGTCTCTATCGCAGGTCCCTATGCTAAATTTATTTATTTATTTATAAAATGTTTTACCAGGAAGTAATACATTGAGAATTACCTATCGTTTTCAAGTATGTCCTGGGCATAGTTAATCTGACAAATAATACATGGTTACAAATACAGTTACATAAATGAACAGGGTATACATTACATACAATACATTGCATGCACAGTTAGAGAAGATGTATATTATAGGCTTATGTAACAGTTACAGACCAGACCAGAAATGCATACTAATGTTATGTGAAATAAACCCAGAAGGGGTTAATATATCCAAACATATGCTTATATAACCTAGTGCAGTTAAAACCTGGTAAATACCAGTGAGGATACTTACATGTCTGCAAGTAAAGTGAATAGTGAAAATACAGGGACCATACTGGGAGATTATATACCTTGCAAAAGGGGGGGCTGGCCTCCCACAAGCTGCTTAATAAAGCAGTTGCAGGTGATTTGGCTAAATACATTAATAACACCCTAATAGTGGTGCCCTCTAGGAGCTTATTTGATCAAAGGATGTAATCAAAAGTCTCCTTTATCTTATAGATTTTAACACCATATATATTTAGTCCCCATTTATTGCTTTCCCAAAGCGAGAAGCGCAGGGATTCACTTTCTGTTTTTCACATTTGTATGGCCAATCCCTTTGCCAGCTGCATGCTCCTTACATGGAGAAGCGCGGTGATTATATATTTGTTTTACACTTCAAATACAACTTGACACAAAAATCAGTGAATTTAGTCGAGAAATAGAGTACAGAAAAAGGTCTACATTTCTGAGGTACGCTAGAGGCCATTCAACGGGACGGGGACTGTATATAGCTGGAGAAGGAAGGACACCAGAAGAGAGGACACTAGATTGCGGCCAGACACACCATTTGCACAGTACCAGAGGAGACCTGATAATTATCATATCTCTGGTAATGATTCATCTTTTGATGGACAAAAGCAGAGACGGTGCCAAGACAACATAGGCCCAAGAGAACGGTGGGGAAGAAACACCAGAGGCTCCAGAGATACGGAGCAACCCAGGAGTAGGATCCAGGCGCGATCACAGCCTTGCAATACCCGGTGGTAAATATACAGTATTGAACAAAATACCATCAGATGAACAAGTCAGGGTGTTAAACGAGGGTCTCTCCTTTTGTACCCACAGCTCATATTGCCTTTCTCATACTAGATGTTGATCTGGCATGATATTTTAGAACATTACACCGTAAGGGATTCTTATCATATCATGAACCCAGTATGGGAATGCCACCTTAGGAGTTGAGTCATATACACCCTTCCACTTACTCATGATTTAAAGAACAGGAATAAATGTAATCCTCCTACTCAGCAACCAGGGGCGTAACCACTGTGCTGCTGGACCCAGCAATGTGTGGGGGGCCGATAGCACAGGGAGGCCCTGTCGGTGCTGGAAATTGGGCTTGGTGGAGGCTAGATGTTGGGCTCAAGTTTTGCGCTGGCGGATGCTGCTGCTGTGTCTGATAAATGCGGGAACGGGGAACGTCACTCCACACAGCCAATTCCTCCTCTCCCTGCATAGCTGAGCACTCACTGCAGCAGCTCCCACACAGACAGGGTCAGAGCAGAGCATACCAAATTCTTAGAGGGGGAGAAAGTGGGGAATTGTGGGAGGGTGCGAAACAAAAATGAGGCATTGACAGTTAGTATACATATAGAAGTGCAAATAGCTAAAACGGGCCGTGTGCAGAGCACGCACTTTCTAAGTGAAACTTCTTTGCGTTTTGTCACTGAAATTGTGTTTTGATTTTTAATGAAAACAGCACCATCACTAACAATTTCTGTGACAAAACAGTTACAAAAGACAAAGAAGTTTCACTTAAAATGCGCGTGCTCAGTACACACACCCTTTTTTTCTTTAGTTTTTGCTACTCTTTTTTTGTATTATCCACTGTGATATTTGATATGCCTATGTCATTAAAATGATACACTGTTCAGGATTATTGGGACACTACTCCAGTCCCATTCACCATCACATTACATATTCGAGTGCTGAATGTTTTGTTTTTTTGATTGTGTGACTTAAGAATTTGGGATCCCTTTCGTCCTCCAGTACCGAGAACTATACAGAGACTAGACGCTTGTTTTTTGAGTGGTGCGGTCTGATTTAGAGTCAATCATTTATATTTTCTACATTCTAATCTATCACAAGCAGGAGCCTTATTACGTTTTCTACATTTGTGGTTATTTATCCTTACTTAGTATATCCTTTTGTTATGTCATTTATATCATTCTGTTCCCCTACTGTACCACGCTACAGTATACGTTTGTACGTTATAAATAAACGATAATATTAATAATAATGTTTATTAATGTTAAGGTAGTAAAGATCCTGTTTTATGTTATTGTAGTTGTCTGTTTATGTACATTATGAAAATTACTATAAGGAAACATAGTCCCATTTTAGTGTTAAAAGTTCTGTGCTGGTGTGATTAAACCGTTATTGGGTGGAGCTATCAACCTTTAGTCCTGGGGGGCTCAAATCACTGCTCATGTGTTCAACTCATTTTCAGTTTAATTTCAAAGTCATGGGATTGATAGAAAAGCAAGAGTTGAGATATCACTGAATATAATACTAACCAATTTGCTGACAGAGTGGATTTCAAGAGATTGCACACACAGGGGTTTACCAGAAGGTAGATTATCGTCAAAGTCCCAGAGCCACAAAAGGGTGCTAAGCTTAGCTGGGACCTTTTTGTAGATCTAGGCTAAAGTACTTCAAAAAGCTCATCAAGTTATGTACAGAGTGTATTGGATAGAGGAATTTAGACTTGAGTTCATCAAAGGCCACTGACTGTCAGTAGTTTTTCAAGCCAGACATCCCAAAAAATAAGTCTGTCTATAAAGATTATGGTGACCAGGTACAGCGACTGGATCTTTATTTTTTTAAATAATGGTTTTCAGACTGGGAGTTATGTTGCCAAAGAGACAAGAATAAAGAAGCAGTGTCACATAACAGACAAACAAAACAATTTTTGCAGTATACTGTATATCTGTAACACCCCTTCCCCCGGCCAGCAGAAGACGGGTGTCCTAATATCTCTATAGTGGGGCAGGTAATGCCCAGCGGTTATTTTACCTTCATTCTCAGGGCTGCTAGTCCGTGCAGGGCTCGTATGGTGAGCAATAAGTAGAGGGCACCAGGAACTATCACTACACCTATCTCTCTAAATCTCTCTCTATCTCTCTCTACCTCTTTCCTTAGGGGTGCTCAGACAGTAGTATGGTAAAGTTATAGCATTCATAAGGGAAAAAATCCACCGGAGTGGAAGACCAGCACACTGCAAGATAGGGCTAAAGCACGAAAAATGCTTTAAAAAAAGATTCATTAAGCTTGTGGCATTTGGAGAGTAATTATTCTCTTTATATGCCACGAGCTTAATAAATCTTTTAAAAGTATTGTTCATGCTTTAGCCCTGTAAGGGATGTGCGCAGAGGTATGCAATGGAGATCATTTTTAAGGTGAAATTAATATAAGGCTTTATTGTCTGTTCCTTAACCATACAGCAAACAAAACTATACATAAAACAATAAACATCTATCCCTGTGTAAGGGCTACCTTACTTCCCCAGTCCATGTCTGCAAGGCTGGGGGGGGAAGCCCCTTACCCACTTATCACCCCAAAGTCTTAGCGGTACTTTAACGCAGGTGGCCCTTCAGGTCAGTGGTGTCCGGGTAGCTGTCTGCTTGTGGGTCCAGGCATCGAGGTCTGGTCCCCTTGTGTCTTGTTCTCAGAACACAGTCCTCCTTTTCCTTATGTCAGCTCCATTGCCTCCAACAGGAGGCTTTTCTTAGAGCTCTAATGGCTAGATGGAGTCTAGTTAATTGCCTGTCTGCAGTTAACCAGCTCCCTGCTGGATGTAGAGGCTGTTTTTCTCAAACAGTGATAAGACCCTGTTACAAGCCCGTTCTTGCAGTGCACTGCTCTTTCACTCCGGTGGATTTTTTCCTTACGAATGCTGCGACTACTACAGCCGGAAGCCTGCCGCTGGAGCCCTGCACCACCAAGCCAGGAGTCCTCTTTCCAGTGACCCTATACTTCTCATCGGAACATTGGAATATTACGTGATAGTTATACTGATTATTTTCTCCGGGGTTGGTTCATTCAGAGGGGAGGGGTCCGCTCCACCTGTCCTTACCGGCTAGGTTTGATGCAGTTCCCCTACATAAACCCCCCCTCCCCCGGGACCCCATACCTATGCATCGGAGGCACTCATTGACTACATTATATAGTCTCCGGTCACTGGTGGTGTTTGAAATATTGTTCTCCACAAGATTTTAATCTATACCTTCACACAGTGGAAACAGAATATTTTTTTCCACGTAGGCTCTGTAGCACTGATGTTGGACTTTGTTCTATTTTTCGCTGTATGGTAAAGTTACACTTCATTACTTGAATGCTAGCTTTTCCTACCTCACTGGAATCCATACTCTGGCATTAGAGATTACACCCTATCACATCTGACAGAACAAAGGAGTCTCTCACCCCCTAGTAATTCTAAGGTGAGACTCCCAGGCCCTTACATACTGTACAGAACATTCCTTCTTGTGGGTGGAACACAGCCAGAGCCATATAGCAGGCTCTATCTTTAGCTGGAAAATAACAAAGTGATCCTAACACTATACACATGTAGTTACAGACTAACATGACTTACTGATGCGACCCCCCCCCCCTCACTCTGGGTCCACCAATTCTGTGGAACCCCAATCTTTTCCCCCTCTTTCTCTCGTGTCTCTCCCCCATCTCTCATGTCGCTCCTTCTCACACTCTACTCCTTACCCTCCCTCTCCCTCCTTATGCTCTCTCACCCTTCTACACACATACACACACTCTCGCCCACTCTCCTCTCCCTTCTCACACTCCCTTTTTCTTCTACACACATACACACACACCCTCTCTCTTCTACACACACACACACACACACACACACACACACACACACACACACACACACACACACACACACACACACACACACACACACACACACACACACACACACACACACACACACTCTTGCCCACTCTCCTCTCCCTTCTCACACTCCCCCCCCTTACACTCCCTTTCTCTTCTACACACATACACACACACACACACACACACACACCCCTCTCTCTTCTACACACACACCTCTCTTCTACACACACACACAGACTTTAAAAAAAAAAAAAATTCAAGGGAGCTGCCGTCGTGCGCAGCAAAAATCCCTACAGTGAAAAACGCAGAGAAAGAGAGAGCTCTCTTACCTTGGGGCCTGCGCCGATCCGAAGCTCCCTCCTCCTGTCAGCTGGAAGTTGAACACGACTTCCGGCGCTGACAGGAGAGGAAGGATCGCAGTGACAGGGCGGCTGTTGCTGCTGAGCTCGAGAGCCACCGGGTCACTACTGCGTGGTGTGCCGCCACTCTGCTTGGCCAGCTGGGGTAGTTGTCCCAGCTCTCCCCTCCCCCCCCCCCCCTGCGGCTGTGGTACCCCTGAGCGGTGCTCACGGAACCCCAGTTGAGAATCGCATATCTAAGGCCTAGAAGCTTCTGCAGCTATATTTATACCCCTGCTGTGATGTCACCATCCCTACCCCTGTCATTTAGCAGAATAAGGGTGGTTTTAGCCTATGCTGAGTCACCCTAGATCAGGGAACCCTTCCAGCATGTTCTAGAAACAAGGAGTGGCTAAGCACCTGCCTTAAATACTTTGCAACATTGGCATCCTGACTACTTGCTACATTAATCTAAGGGCCATTACCAGGATTAACCCTCTACTCCCTGTTAACCGCTTAGGTTAATTTTTTTTTCCACAAGGTCCTAGGAAATTAATTTGTATCAGTCATTTCTTGCCCTCTACGTTAGAGCTGCTTGGCTAATAATGACATTATACTTTTATGTATGTAGCGGTCATGTAAAATGCCTACAGTCATCTCTCCTGCTGGCAGCAAGGCCTGGTAAGTGTGGGCATGCCAGCAGTAATCATGGAGGTTTTCCCTCACACCCTGGTGGGGTGCCCTGTGTATGGATGGGACTGGTCACATGCTCTGACTCCATGGTTAGTGATGTCAGAGGTGTGTCAGCCTCAGAAGTTACATAAGGCACAGCACGGTGACTAACAGTTAGTTGAGGAAGGAGTTCAAGTTCTTGCAAGGTGTTTGCAGAGTTCAGAGACTAGTGGACGATTATGTTATAGTAGCTGATATAGGAGTCTGTGTCCAGGGACCTGGCACAGAGCAGTGAATCCCTATTTTAGGAGACATACCTACCAAAGGGAAGCGGCTGGAAAATGATTGGCTGAGTACACCCCATTGTGGAGGGCAGCTATGCCCACCTGTACAATAAAGATGAAGCTGATCAGAAAGACCCCTGTGTGTGAGAGTATGATTACACAGGAGGTTGCACCACCGAGGAGTTCCTCACCAGGACCATCCCCTTGCGGACGCAGGGACCCTGATGAGGTGGAGGCGCTGCACTGGAACTAGGTGAGACTCAGCACACTACCTCAGCTGCCTGTCTGGACGGGTTCTCCCCACACACCATCATGCGGGAGACTCAGGAGTCCTGTAGCCAACAGGTGCACCACCCGACACTACCACACTGTAATGGGGACCGGTTAGACCACAGGGGCCAATGTGAGATTGGGTGGGTCAGGCCGGGCCAGAAAACCCGTTACATGTATATGGAAAGGTAAGACATAGTTGCAAAAAGAGAACAGAAACAGGCACATTTCAATAAGAACTGAAGCCTTGTCTCAAGATGCTCCCATCACAGATAAAATGCACTGCCCCCCTCAGATACAGCAAGTGGAAGGATCAAAGTAGACAAGACCGGGCACAATGTTATAAACATTATGCTACACTCTGAGGTTTGTGAATTTCCTCTGACCTCATATGGGTATCACACGACTATATTACTGTGTATTTTTATTTTACTGAGTGTAGATAACATTGAAAGGTTTCAGAGATTGTATTATGTTACTAAGAGCATGCATCAGACACTGTATTATTCCATGTTAACATAGCTGAAAATGGCAAATCAATGTATAATATGATTGCACTTTGTCTGCCATCATTATTGTATTTATCAAATTTGAAGATATTTTAAAACATATTTTTAAAAAAATTATACATTTGTTCAGTTAGTGTGTAATGGTGTGGAGATGGATTATGCACACTGCATATTTCTGGCCATCCCACATCTAGCATGAGTAAATATAACTTTGTCAATTATGAGATAGATACACATTGGTTCCTTTTTTTTTTTGCTTCATAAGCTTAAAATGCAGCACCTGTAAGTACCAGGAGTACAAGTGAATACAGGATGGCCACCTTACCAGTGAAATAAGACAAACATGGCTGTTACTACAAGTGCTGGGTGCAACACAGGTACAGTTACAATACAAGGTCCACATGAAGAGAATGCTGTGACACACCGGTCTTAATAAGGACATTTCAGTGTTACACCACCCCTTCATGAGGACATAAAATACAACCACTATGTAATATAGATTAGTCACTCGAAGCATAGAAAAGAGAAGACATTTTGCAGATTGGGATATCCTCTTCTAGCAGACATGTTGTTTTACACAAGCGTTCAGGAATTCCAAAATGACATCCAAAAGATGGGCACTTGAGGTTTAGAACGGTCATGGCATGCAATGAGTGTAGTTAACCGAAAGGTACTTTCCCTATTAGAACAGGACCAGATTCAGTAAGGATCCCTGTGTACGTCCTCTTTTCAGTGGAGCTTCACAAAGATTATAGTTAGAGCTTATCCTTATTAGTGGCTTTAATATTGTGATGTGTTGGGAGTGACAGTGGGACATGGCTACTAATCAGTCTTCTGCCATAAGGCATCTTCCATCACTGGAAGTCAATGGGCTGTAAGAAACAGAAACGACCCCTTGTGGATCAACCAAATATATATTTTTTATTGTTCCTTCTGGGAACAGTGGGCCAGTGAAGTGTATAGGTATCAAAATAAATAACAATAAAAGTGAATACAAATGTCAATATATATATACACAAGATTCATGAATTATTTCTATATATTATATATATATATATATATATATATATATATATATATATATATAAATGAAAATACAACTGTATGCTCATCTGCATGTCTTAGGCAGGTCTGCAACCCCGCCTTTCACCATTATCACCCAGCACACAGCACTTCCACTGCAGCAAGGGATTCTGGGGAATGACATGCAAATGAGCACACAGTGCCACTTTTTGCTTCAAAAACCATTTTTAACATGGTTCCCTATAGGCTTAAGCTTGCTGCATGGTCACAGCTATATATATATAAATATATATATATATATATACACACACACACACACACACACACATATTGTGATGCCCACACCACGTTGCAGCATCTTTTAATCCCAGAATAAGGACGGAAACATGCTATTTCTCTACACAGGGTTTATTTACAGTGTTACATTATACACCAACAGGCCCACCGTCCCTTTAAGTCAGAACAAAACATAAAAATAACACCTATTCCCTTTAGGGAAAACTAACTACACCGTAGCTTTAGCCCTTACTAACTGTATGGCCAGCTAAGCTGGTTACCACCCCAAAACAGGTACAAATATATTTAATCATACACAGTCTCTGCACACAGCAATATAGTGTTTCTCCTATCTGTTTCTCTTGGGGCTCAAGGTAGTTCCCTCTGGACCCTGCGAGAGTTCAGAGAATCCCTCCTCTGTAGATCCGATGCTATTGATAGGACATCCCTGCTTCAGCACGGTCTCGCGTCCTTCATTCTTCCCTCTGGGATTTAAACCCAGACAGTCCCAGCAGACTCAGCGACCAGTGTCCAGCGGTGTAGGGGACTGTTCAACTTCCTTAGCTGGGGAGAACTTTCTCTCTTACCCTTTCTCCTCCTTTCTATCTCCTTTCTCTCTCCCCTTTCTCTCTCCCACTTTCTAACTCCCCCTCTTCTCTGGGGAAAGCGGTCTCTCTCAATGGCAGCTCTCAGTCTGTCTTTTAAAACACTTCTGTTCACTCAGGAGTCCTGCCTGATTAGCTGCAGCTGAACAAGCTTCTCTAGGAGAAATTAACTCCCTGTAGGCTGGAAAGCATACTATCTTCAACACTCCAGCTATACAGGGACAGTGATTGTATCACTATATATATATATATATATATATATATATATATATATATATATATATATATATATATCCTATACAGGATCATTGAAACACTCCCAATCCACACAAGAGAACAAATTCTGGACCTGATACTAGCTAACCCAAAACCTGGCACACTCTACATGCTCCCTAAAATTCACAAAGAGGGTAACCCTGGGCGCCCTATTATCTCTGGATCTGGCACACTTACCGAGAATATTTCTGGCTGGGTGGAGGTCATTCTATGTGGTCCCATTTGACACCTCTAGCCATAAAACACATCCACAGCGGGGGAAGGACTAGCACAGATAACATTCCAAGAGACACTGTTTTTAAGTATTCCCTTTGCTTGCTTCATTCATTGTAACATCGCCGGAAGAAGAGATAAGTGTATCTCGAAAGCTCGCACAAATAAAAGCATTTTGTTAGCCACAGAACGGTATCATCTATTTATTTTTTTATATATATATGCAGTGAATCTAAATACAGACTATCTGGTGGTGCTAAGGGAAAGAGAAGATATGGAGAAACAAAAGAACGCAGAATCCCACTAGACGCACTAAAAAAAGTACACAAATTGTAAACAAAAGTAAAAAAATTAATTTTAATGAAACGCTACTGAAGTAAACAGTTAAAAAACATGAGAGGAAAAACACTAAAAAAAAACCTCCAGAATAATAACTAAAGGGACTGGCTACAGCAATGAGAATAGCACTACACTACACACTGCTCAATGTAACAAGAGAAAGAACATGGGGAACAATGTACCCCCTGCAGTATCGACCGGACGGTCAAAAGCACATAAATATAACATGAGCTGAGTCTATGCTGTAACCCAAAAACACTATACTTGGAGTATAAACAAAAATGGAAGTAAATACTGTAGTAGTGAAATAAGCTAAGTCAGGTCAGTCAGAGAATGGTAGGATTAGATGAGTTTATACACGCACAAGTAATAAATGTGTCAAGGGGAGAGAAGGGTAACATAAAAGAATATATAATGTACCCAAACAAACTATCCACACTGTGTACAAAAAAGGAAGCTATACAAAATAATTGCCCATGATGTCAAAAAAAGGAGAAGCCCACAGAGGAGCAAAACAGAGCAAAAAATGTGCAAGTATAACAACCAAAAAGTAAAGCTGGGGAACTGCTAATAAGCAGGTGATACTCAGCTGGGTGTATACAGGATAAATCCTTAGCAAATTGTAGTTGTAGCTGAGCAAGGTATCACTAGTATTCCAGAAAAAATACTGATAAGTCCCACAGCTTATAATGAGTGAAGCCAAGGTCCCACAATGAACATGGAACAGAGGTTTAGAGGTATAGAAACCGAAAAGAATACATTTTTATTAACATCAAAATATAATATCAAAACAGAGCTCCTCATACTCCCTCCCAAAGCTGGCCTTACTACCTCCTTCCACATTACTGTTGGAAGCACCATCATTCACCCAGTAACCCAAGCATTTTTTTTACTTCTGTTTACAATGTGTGTACTTGCGGTTATTTTTTTGTGCTTTTAGTGGAATTCTGTGTTCTTTTGTTTATATATATACACACACACACACACACACACACACACACATATACTGTATATAAACACACAAACAAATTATATCAGCGCTACAGAGTTCACTTGATTGTTAAATCAATAAGGTGGATATGGGTGGTTGTGACCAGTGTAAATAGCTGGTTGCTAGAAGTTGCAGAAAATATCACTTATTATATGAGGGTAAACATACAATTACAATAGCATACAAGTACAATATTGCCCTCACAGCAAGAACCAATCCTGTAAATATAGTTGAAGTGATCTTAATTAGTGTGATTGTGCTGCATCTAGCAATCAGTAATAGATGTGAAGAAAGGTTGTAAGCTCAAAAGAGGATGTGGTAGGAGACAAAGCCGCCTTCAACAGAAACCAATTCTCAAAAAAAACTCAATAGAATGACAAAAATGCTCTTCTATGCAGATAAATAATATAATTATAGGGTGAATATAATACAGTAGTGTATACACTCAAAAAACAATTTATTCTAAAAAAGACAATAGGTGGCAGGTTGTCACACTCAAGTTCGCTGTAGAGCGTGAGGGGATGTAAGGAGTAATGGAGTTTGGATCCTCATATAACCACTCCAGAGTCTTCAATATACCACCAGAGTAAAAGATGCCAGGGGGAACCAAAGGACCACGCTGTCAACTCATCACGAGACTGAGATAGGACCCACAGAAAATGGAGTCTGAGGTGTTGTACGTATCTTTGCATCGGCAAATTATGTAGATGCCACCAGAGTGAAAGATGCAGGTTAGCACCAAGAACCCACTCAGTGAGCTTGTCCCGGCACCCAATAGAGTTTGTATCTGAAGTGCTTGTATGAATCTCTGCACCAAAAAGCTAGTAAATGGTGATAAGTGACTTTCTCCTACACCTCAGTGTTGCCGATACTATCTACTGTAGCTGTTACCAATTGAGGTGTGTGACGAAGGTGGAAAGCCGCAGAGAGACACAGATGCCAAGACTGCTACATATTGAATGTGTGCTGTAATGATTTCACTTAAGGCTCTTTCCTGTTGATACTTTTATAAGTTCATTACCATTTAACTTTGTTTCATTAAAGAAGATTTTATGCCGTGAGTTTTCTCTTGCAGCGCCGCAAGACTGGCACAAGATTGGTTAGTAAATATGGGCAATTATATTGGCAAGGCAAGTGTTATTAGGGTGGTATTTCATGTGTTCTACCCTGAGTACTATTCTAACCCTCCAGTACTAGTGGCCATGAAAATACCCACATGCTGTATTTCAACAGAACAATATCCAGGGCAATACTTTTGTGACAGCAACAGAGTTTACAAGGGATAATATTTTATGTACAGTATATTTTGAACGAAACATGTTTTTTTTTCCCAAAACGTTTCATCATATCATGTTCTTTGATCAAGGCACAACCTTGTGAGCCAAAACGAACCCAAGTGGTGACAGTGTCTAACTTGGCTGTATAAGCCCAGAACGTGTCAAGCTAGAGTGAGCAGTTAGTGATTATATCTTCATCCAATGGACAAGATTGCTGTCCCATTTCCCTCACTCCTATTTTCCCCAGACGTTGGAATAGTTTGAAAGCTGCCCGCAGTGTAGTCGACTCATGTTTTTTTGTCCTGCAGCCAGATCTGTAATGACTGAGTCTTTAATCCTGCTGGGTCTTTTCTTGGCACTTTCCAGTTGATGGACAAATAGCAGAGCCAAAATGAAGGGCTTTCCAGATCTGCTTTTAATTTTTTTTCTCTGAGACTGTGACGGTGATAATTAATCTCCCTCTGTCTGCCTTAATTTTAGATGGGAATCGCAATAGCCCCAGTGTCACAGAAAGCATAGATCTTTTGATGAAATTATTAGCCAGTCATCATTTCAGACAAGACAACCTGCTATGATGTGTGAAGTTATAACATTCAGCACTGTGTTTCAATGGCATCACTATGAAACTGATAATGTACAGTACTAATAATAATAACAACTTATATTTACACAGAGCAAACCAGCTGCTTATTCTTGTCTTCAAAGGGGTACAGATAAATAAAGACCGAATACAATCATAATAAGACCTAATAATAAAAAGTCATCAGCCTAAGATCCCACATGTGGTGCAGATGACAGAATGGAACATATAAACTTCTGCATTGTAGAATAACACTGTAGCCTCTAAATCAGGGGAGCGCAAACTTTTCCAGCTGCGCCCCCGTCTGGCCTGTGCCGAAGCTGCGCCCCCTCCTACCTTTCAGTCGCGTCACGGGGTCACGTGACGTCGGGTCACATGACCCCGGCGTCATTTGACGCCAGTGACATCATGTCACATGACGCCGCGTTGCCATGGAGACGCGCCACAGCGTCTGAACCCCGGCAAGTTTTTTTTGTTGCAGAGGCCTTACGCTATCCCCCGGCATTAATTTAAATGCCTGGGGGGAAGAGCGCCGGACATCTGCAACGGCCCGCGCCCCCCCCCCCCCCCAGAAAATTCTCCCGCCCCCCCAGAAAATTCTCCCGCCCCCAGGGGGCGCCCCCCCCCCCCAGTTTGCGCACCGCTGCTCTAAATCACACTACCTCCCCCAAAAATGAAAAATAAATGCGTATCTAATTTAGAGCTAGATAATTTATGCAAGATTCCTCATTATCTTCCACTAACTGAAGGTGAAATCTCATTATGTGATGCAGTTCAAGAAAGTGAAAATTTAGATATTTTTTTTGTCCACTGAATCGAACAAATATCCATAGAAACTTGGATAAACAGTGCTGAAAGGGTCTGAACAAAGTGCATCAAAAATATCATTTTTACTGTCAATGAATGCTGGGGAAAAAAATCCTTTTACACAATGAGATGCTTTTTGGACCCAGTTTCAAAAATATATAAGTGCTATAAAAAAGGAAAGAGTCCATACTTAGACATAAAACACCCGGTGTTGTAATTCGAGGTTACAGGCAATATTTTAAAAGTGAAATACCTGTCTCTTTTACAGATATGCATTTCTAAATCGGTGCTGCATCCTTACCTAGGGAACCAATGCATTCAACTTGTTTTACGCATTTTTTTTGGTACTGTATTCCAAGTAAAAATAGTATCAGGTTATTTCTTTTCAGTTGTATTCATTCCTATTGGCCACTGGATTAATACGGCTTCTATATAACGTACAGTACTGTGACCCATTATTCATGGACTGTTTGTGATTGACTATACAGGTTATCAGGTCAAAAGTAAGATTATTACTAATCCTTCCACAATAGATAAAAACACTAAACGCATAAACTAAAAATAATCAGATCTTCATTGCAGAAGCAGATATAGAGGCTTAGAACTCTCCCAAAATGTTGTTGTTTGGGATAATAAATTGCTAGTAAGCTGCTTGCTAAATATTAAACGCCTTCCCATAGCGTGCGCACAGTTATACACAGGATATCTCCCCGGAGCCCTGTCTCACAAACCCTAGCAGACATTTTGTTTTTATTAGGCTTTAAAAGGCATACTAATCTATCTTACAAATGTCATACAGATATAAAATAAGGAGACGATTGTAATAATTGCCTGTACAGTTCTTTGAAGTACGAAGCCACATGTCGGGAAAGTAAACTTTGAAAATGGTCGTGTAGATAGAAGTACCTGTTAAAATGATGTGTACATACACACTATAAATAATACAAGCAAAAGCTCCTAATTAAAATTTCACTTTACTTACTAATTGCTGATCAATGGTACATTGAATTGAACATTGAGCTGTGTGTATATCTAGTTGTGACAGTCCATAGGCATTGGGCTGGTAATTATCTGATGTTGCCAGAAGCATTATGAAGCATCCTGATCATAAGCAATTTCCTCTTTACAGTAATAGGTAAGATATAAAGGGAATATATTACCCATCAATTTGGCGATACATCTTGGGAATACTAATACTGATGTGCATTTAGTCTTACAAATGTTAAAAGCCACTTTTATAAGTTCTTCCTACCACATAGTCACTTAAAGTTTTACACGCGTATACTTTAATATATATAGATTTAATCTATATATATTAAAGTATACGCGTGTAAAACTTTAAGTGACTATGTGGTATATATATATATATATATATATATATATATATATATATATAAATCTATATATATTAAAGTATTCGCGTGTAAAACTTTAAGTGACTATGTGGTAGGAAGAGCTTAATGGGCCTTCCACAGATGATGAAGCCTGGAATATGACTTTATTACAAATAATTATATATATATAATTATTTGTAATAAAGTCATATTCCAGGCTTCATCATCTGTCTTTCATACTGTATTCATGTATATTTTGTAATCCCCTCATGCTTCCATTGGGCGAACCACTCACGTGACCCACGCCGTCGTGCGGGAAATACAAACCTGTTTGTAGCGCAAAGCGTCGGTCTCCCCGTCGCGCACGTGCACTATGCACAAATGCATTGGCATCCTAGTTTTTGTTTTGTAGCTCGCGCCGTATCCTGCACTATGGACGTAGCTTAAGGGGGGCCTTGTGTGTTTTTTTTTTCCTTCAGTTGCCTTTCAATAGTCACTCAAAATCATGTAAGCGATTCATTTCTGAATAAACCGTTTTAGTAAATGTGTTTGAAATTTTTTTTTTTGCCACAAGTGACAATCTATGCACTTCAACATTTTCTCTGCACCTAACGGAGCTGCAAAATAAAGAGCTGATAGAATGAAGAACTGTATACAAGGGTCAGTGGCAAGAGAATTGGTAGCGTCAGGCCCATTAAGTGTGTCTGTGTATGTCTGTGTAACGGTCAGACACCCACCCAATCTCACAATGGCCCCTGTGGTCTGCTGGCCCCCCATTACATGTCTGTGTATGTTGTGGTGCACCTGCTGGCTTACAGGACTCTTGAGTCTCCCACTGCTTGGTATTGGGGAATATCACCATGACAGGCGTCTGAGGTAGTGTCTCTGAGTCCTACTCACATTCGATGCAGCGCCTCCACCCCATCAGGATCTCTGCGGCCGCAGGGGGATGTATCTGATGGGGACCTCCTCTGTGGTACCACCTTCTGTAGAAGGACTCCACACTCACACAGAAGGGTTGTAGTGAACAAGGGCATCTTTATTTGCATCTTTCCAGGCAGACTGCCCCTCATCGCGGTCGTGCTAGCCGCTCATCCTGTTGGAGTACATCCCGCTCAGAAGGTTCCTCCTCTCTCAATAGAGTTGGCTCACCTTTCCCCTAAGGGAAATCACCATCTGTGTCAGGTCCCTGAACACAGTGTGTAGTCAGCTAGCAATGGATTCGGACAGCCTTGAACTGCTGCAGACACTCCTTGTATCACTAGGTTTCCACCTAGACTCAACAACCTCTTAAGAACCACTAACTTTTGGCAGTACAGTGTCTTATATAGACTCAGAAACAGACACACCTCTTGTGTCACTAACAGTTGACACAGCATGTTGTCACTTCCCTTGTTACATATGACACCTCACCAGGGTGTGAGGGCAAACCTCCATGATTGTTGCTGGCAACCCTGCATACATACCAGGTTTACTGCCAGCATGAGAAAGAGCTGTGTACCATTTTTATACATGGCTACATTCTCCCCCTGGTAAAACCCAACGACCCGTCTGGGATCTAAATTTTTGGAACCTTCTTCCAGGTAGCACTGCAACACACAACATAACAACATATTATCATGAAAATACATTATTACACACCTCATTGTTTCTACATACAGTAAACATAATTGCACACAGTACATGCTGACCTGCAGACTGCACTGCTCCTAAGGAGAATTCACATTAATACCACACTAATAATAGGGCCTAGGGTCTGGCTTCTGCACCTCCCTACCATTGGCATCCTTTACAGTCACACTGTATGCTCTAGATGGCCCATTTTCTGGCCTGTACTCCATCTTGTTCATGAAAATGTTGCACCCAACACTCCACACTCTCATAAGATGGGCGATGTGCTCCTCAGTTTTAAATCCAGCATAACCACCTGACTTGCTCATAATGTATACCTCCACAGTCTCCCTTAACCACGCCTCCCTATTATCCTCAACCTCCTGCATTAAGGGTTCGGGCACGTAAAGGTACTCTAGGCCAGGGGGGCGCAAACTTTTTTCTCTGCGCCCCCCTGACGGCTGTCCCCTCGCTCCCGCGCCCCCCCCAACCCCAACTTACCCGCGCTCCGGCGTAATGACGTCACGTTGCCATAGCAACGTGACGTCACATGACCTCGCAGCGTCATTTTGACGCCGCGTTGCCATGGCGACGCCGGGAGGAAGCCGCCGGAGCCACGGGTAAGTATGGTTTACAGAGGCCCTACAGCTCCCCCGGCACTTAATTTAAGTGCCTTCGGGAAGCGCGCGGGGCCTCTGTAAACCCCGCGCCCCCCGTCGGCAGTCTCGCGCCCCCCCTGGGGGTCGCGCCCCACAGATTGCGCACCGCTGCTCTAGGCCACGGGATTTTTTGTATTTAGTTACAATGGCTCTTTCAGCCCTACTGGTGCGTATTAGTTTCTTGTTGCCGGCCCTGCCTGGCAGTACCCACGATAATGGCTCATCAGGATCGACTAGATCTCGAAATATAGATGACCCTCAGGGAGTAACTACCCCTGTCTGTATATCATGCCACCGTATTCGGAGCTCTTCTAAGTGCTCCTCCTCAGAGAACTCTCCTATGTCCCACCAGTAGTCCACTACTCCATCCCTCCTCAATATGAACGTGTACGGTCCATCCAAGCCTCATACCCCTCAAACATGGGCGCCCACCACCTGGTTTCTCTCTCCGTTACCCTCTCTGCTACTGCTACCGCACTCTCTTCCGGTTCTCCCCCTGAAGAAATTCTGGATGTCCCTGTGGACCTAGAATTGGATCCAAGGCGCTTAGGCCTACACCTTACATTAACAGTACGATTTTCATTAATAGCGCTTGATGACATGTTGCGCAAAGACATTTTCCTCCCCGATCCCTCGTCAGAGGTGAAACAGTCCCCCAAGTCCAAATTCGAACTAGTCCATTCATCAGATGTGTCCCGTGACTCCCCAGACAACCCTTGGCTCGACTGGGACCCAGATGAGGAGGTGACAGGGGCAGGGGTCTTAATTAAGGCCGGGGGCTGGGCTTAGGGAAAGGCTAGCGGCCGATGCGGGACTACAACCCGCAGCTTCTCAATACCGCGGCTGGTACCAGCAGGTTGGGATTCAGGCTCACCCTTCTCCTGGTTCCCAGGCTTTTGAAGGGCCTGCCAGCTCTTGCTCTTGGCTGCTCCAGCCGATCGATTACAGCACGGCGGTCGCGAGGGCGCGGCCATCTTCCATCCGGTTCCGCAGTGTCTGCCGGAAGTGAGGTCATCAATCTCGCGGGACTCATCGCCGCCATCTTGGGTTGGGCTCCCCACCGGAACCTCTTCTTTCACAACGACGTCCACCGCCGGAAGTGAAGGTTCAGCTTGGAGCTCCGCCTGGGCCTGGGCTAGGCCTTCCGCCTTCACCGCCACCGACGCCTGTGGAGGGTAAGGGTGTATCTCACCGCTCTGTCGGCTGTCGATGGGGCCTCCTCTGCCTTCCGCGCTGGAAGTCAGCACGGCCAGACAGATTGTAGTTAATTAATTAATTAAATGCCTGGTAAGCAGTGAGCCTGTTTACACAGATTTCCAGAGAGGCGCCTCTCGAACTGTACGAGGCCGAC
Source organism: Ascaphus truei (assembly GCF_040206685.1). Lineage (NCBI taxonomy): Eukaryota > Metazoa > Chordata > Amphibia > Anura > Ascaphidae > Ascaphus > Ascaphus truei. Next base: position 410,348,520 of record NC_134485.1, on the reverse strand, counting down.
TGTTCCAAAGAGAGGGAGCAGTGTGGCTAAAAGCTCGGGCCCCAAAGGAAATCAAGGAGATCCTGGCAACTGGTAGGAGTCTTATGACCTGGGAGTAAGTATGATCAATCTCATGCACAATTACATGGCATAATAAAATGGAAGCTACACATCACATGGTAGAAATACTTGGCATGGTTTTCATGTACAACATAACTAGTGCAAGCATGCACTTTGAAACGCCCTTCATCAGGCTCACAAAAAGCAAAGAGAAGGCTTTCCAGTGTATGTATCAAACGCAGATTTAACTCTGATGAAGTGATGGAGCCTCGTAGGGATGTGCTGTAATTTACTATGACAGACAATTACATGCACCATTGTGTAAAAAATAATTCTGTCCCAGATTCCCATCGAAATTCTTCAAATTCAATACAGTCTTATTCACCTTTCAAAAGATTTAAGCATTTAAACATGCAATTAACATGATGCGTCTGCATAATATATGCACTTGTTTGTTTGCCATACTTCGATTTCAAAGCATGTTACAATTATAACGCAGGGGAAATCTCTGGAATCCTGGTAGCAAGGAACTTTCCCACTGCCTTCCAAAGATAAAAGGGGATCGTGAAACAATGAAGCTATTATTACTTAATTACAAGCGCTTAGCTCAGGCACATACATTGTATTTAAGGATAATAATTAACCACAACATCTCGCCTTCTCTTTACAAACTTCTAATACTAAGCAGAAAAAAATATCTGTGGTTGAGTTCCAGTAATAGCAGCCACTTCCGTGGCTAAAATGCTATATTTATGTGTTTGTGAAATCTATTCTAAGATAACACTACATTTTTTTTAACTTGCCTCGCCATAAAAGCAAGAATTCTTTTCTGCAGTAATTTTTTGAATGCTGTTGGATTTTTCTCCTATTAGAGATTTGGGAGAGGAGAGAGTAAGGAGCGTACTGTATATATCAGTAAAGCTTTTTAATTAAAAAGAAAGTTGTGATTTACATTGTACTGTAGATGTGAATGTGCGTGAAACTGGTTATCTGTCTTAATATAAAAGAAATGTTTTTTTCCCCCTTTTTCTTGTACTCATAAAGAGGACTAATGCAAACGAATCCTATGCAACAAAGACCATCTTTGTGAAATGGAGACGGAAGACAGGCCCCAGGATTACCTTTTGTTGAACCTGACAGCTGAAAGGTTTTGAGTGATTAATTACTTTTAAAATTGACAAATGAAAAAAAAAAACATAAAAATACAACGCCCTAAAAAAAAGAGAGAGAGAAAAAGACCCCAGTTCCCATTCATTCTATGAAGGGACCTCCAGAAATGAAGGTTCATTTGAATGCCACGTTTTTTTTACCCCTGCTGAAAAGTGAACTTTGCAAGCACTCGCCATTAAGCATCAAATCCTATGCAAATGTTATCAGAAAGTAAGGGAGGGAGCTGAAAAAGGCAGCTTGGACTGAAAGTGCATTGTTTTAGTGACAATGAACTGAGTCGCATTGAGCAGCAGTTGTCATCTGCTTTGCATATTCTTTATTTTGCTTAATTGTCATTATGCAAGAAACTTATCTAGTGGGCCATGGGAACTGAAAGGCAGCCCTTTTGAACAAGCAAAAGTCCAATTAAAGCACAATTATATGTCTTCTGCTATGAGTAGCAGGGTCTGAATCAGAAGAAGAAGGAAAAAAATGATTATCAGGCGAAAGGGGCTGTCTACAGTTCTCATAAAATTACATGTAGAACAGCTGAAAGAAGCTGTGCCAGTATTTTTCTATTCAAGACCTGAAGTGGATCATCTGGGACGTGTGACTGTGCTCTCAGAAGAACAGTGGGTCCCATCCGTGGGTACCGGTGACCTGTCACTTGAATCTGCCAGCATGAGCTAGTACAATGTAATTGTACAGTGGGGATAACACGGTGCACAGAACTGGGAAAATGACAGGACAAAAAGTGATCCATGGACAGTAAAAAAAAAAAAAAATCAGCCAAGTGTAGCCAGGTCACCCCTCGTGCCGTGCGACCCCCATTACCTCCGTGGCCAGGATCGTGGGTGAATGCTGCCGGAGCCAAGCGGCAGACCCGACGGCCAATCTGGAGGGTGCTCCGGAGGTCCCCGGCGGCTGCCGTGCAGGGCGCCGCCATTTTGCGCCAGTTCGCGCATGCGCAGTAAGCCCCGGCGGCCCGGTAGAGTTGCGCATGCGCAGTGATAAGCGTGCGAACGCTAACCTACCAGGGAAGGCTCTTGGAAGGGACTGCAAGTCCCATGAGCCTCAGCAGCACCCCATGTGACACCAGGGAGCCAATAGGGCTGAAGGAGTGCCCTGCAGGCCAGTAATTGATACATTTTGCGCGCTGGAGAAGCAGTTAGTTAGGACCAGGACTAGTAAGGGATAGGAGGTGCGTGCAGGGGTCTGTGACCCGCTGCATTAGGCCAGCAGCCCCCTAGGCCCCAGATAGGTCCTGAGCCCCTCTGATAGCTTGTGGCCCTAGGTTAGGGACCCTGCCCCATTAGCAGTTTGCTAGTTAGGGACACAGCGGACGCTGCGTTTCCTACCGAGAGATTTGGGCTCAAGTCCCCGCCATTAAAGAGAGCTGGACTATCTTCAGGGTGGGATCGCCCTGATGGATCACCACGCGGGTGGATCCTGGATGTCATGCAGGAACTCGTCTGATCCTTTGAGAAGATTCTTTAAAGCCAGGTGCCGCTGCACCAGGCAGGTATCGTTATAAGTGCACCAACAAAGTACTCACACATAGTGGCAGCGCTGACCACGGGACAAGGAGGGTTATACTGTGGACACGGTGTGGGGGTACGGGGTACATGCTCCTAGCAGGAGTGACTGACACTTGAGACTTGGGTACCGTTACTGAGTTGCTAAAATATATGGTTATATGTTGTGTTATTGCTGCTGCATATAGTATAGGGTTAGGTGTTGTGTTATTGATGCTGCATATAGTAAATGGTTATAGCTATACTCCAGTGTATGTGATTACTATATGCGGGTCCTGGGTAGGGTACATTCTATACTCCTAGAATCCTGCACAGGTGGAGGCGCTGATCAAGAGACGTTCCAGAGAGCACCCCAGGTTCCCAGCAAGCGGAGGCTCAGGCCCCTGGTGAACCTGCAGGTATACGCACCACACCTGGTAACACATAGGTTCCACCCTCACACATACTCTATATGCGGTTGGGTGGGGGAAGACCCGTTACACAAGTATTAGTATTTTTTTATTATTCTATTTAAACTTTTAGCATTTCCAGGTAAACAAATGTTTTGGAGGGTTTGTATCTATCTAAAGTATTTTATTTTTTTTGAGATGAGACTGTTTTCAGTTTTCGAAATTAGAGGTGGATGCTATTTTGATTTGGTCCATAGTGTGTATGGCAATTATGATGTCATCGTTAGTGAAACACAAGGGCTGATATGCTTGAAACGAGTAGACCCGGGCGGAGAAAAAGGGAAACATGTATTTTTAACAGGATGCAAATTAGTAAAATTGTTACTTTACGGGTGATTTCATCTGCAAAGAAAACTAATGAAACAAATACAGGTAAGTTGTTAACTGTTTTTGGCCTGGGACTGCTTCTTTAACGGATACACGTTTTTGTATCAATTTTTCTCAACTGAAAACACGTGTAAGATTTCATGATGAATTATGTCATCAGGGTAAAAAATGCTAAGTAAAGGCAATTAGTACAACAACTTTTTTTGATCAGTCTAAAAGGGACTCAAAAGGTACACATTCTGGGCCATATTTAATAAGTGCTGCTATTCCAATAAGACACCTACCATCACCGGAAGACACATTATGCCCATTCAAATGAATGCACAACTTAGCAGATTTTACAGTAAAAACATTCTACTATAGAGATACTTTACAGTACAGTACAGAACACTCTAGTATTGTGCAGTAGAGAAACCACACTCTATACCAGTGTATAGTACAGACACAGAACACTACACACACTCGATACTAGCGGTGCGCAAACTGGGGGACGCAAGTGTTGATCAGAGCCCCGCTCGTCACTATCACAGTTTAATAATTAACCCCCTTGATGTCACTATATAGTACAAACACTTTACATCACTCTACAGTAGAGACATTCTATCCCACTGCAAAGTTGCACAATGGTACAGTTCCTGAGATAATCAACCATGGCTACTGGCAGAAACTTGTCCAGATACCATCTTGAATACGGGAAAACATTATCTTTCTCCAGAACCAGAGGACTTTCTTCCTCATCTCTGGAAGACCTACTGCTTCAGACTTACCCGACATCAAAAAGTGGTCAGAGGACGTGTGTTCCTACTTTGCTGCCACAATATGCATGGCATGCAATGATATTTCCACATGAAATAATAATAATAATAATAATAATAATAATAACTTGTTAATCTTAAACATTAACAAAACTTGTGCATTTTAAATTAGAGCACAGTGACTCCTGGGAAGCATGTGGGGTTGTCATTTGGCATTAGTTAGTAATGAAAACGTTGCGTTAAAAGGGACATTCTGGTTATTGATTGTCCCAGCTCATTTTCATATTGTTGGGGGATTATTCTCTCATCCTGGAAGAAAATACCAGGAGAACCTTGCAGAGGTGAGATAGGGGCAAAAAAGGGAGGGCGTGGGGGGCAGGGTGTGGGGGGGGGGGGGAGTGAGGAGGGGGGATGGCTTTGTGCTATTTTCAATTCACCTTGTACCCTTTCAGAATATCAAAAATAAAAAGGCTGCAGATTGCTACTTAAGAGTACTGTACATGTCCTCTCACGTTGAAAACAGCAACAACATTTGAAAGCTGAAGAAAGGCAAGGATAATAAACGCTAGGGCTCATAAAATTTTCATTTTTTTTAAATTAAGATTATGAGGAACTGGTGCTCTGACTATTTACTATGGCTAAATAAATATGTATTTCCTGTAAAATGACTCTTAATAAAAGTTCTCCTGCTCAGAAGAATATTGCAATTTGATCCGAAGGGAGTATGGAAAGGTTAAATCAACTGTGAATTTCCTGCTAATTTTATTGTTTATGCTCCCAGACTTATCTCTTGCCAAACCCATTTTACAATGCATCACTGAGAAAGTCCTATCAATTCTGGACTCCACAATGTATCTTTCAACACATCATTTTTATGGTTTCTTGGTCATTTTCAGAGAACCATTAGCTGTTAAGCTGTTTGCTTGCCCGTGTGGAACTTCATTTTAAGTTAATATCTTGCTTTTATTTTCTTATAATTATAGCATTTTTGGAGGAACGTTAAGCACTCTTAAAATATATGTCTATTACTGATACAGCGGCCGTTATTCGAACACTTCACACGTCATATACATCGGAATCCCGATTTGAAACCGTGGGATGAATTCCAGCCTTCCCGCACTAAGATGCGAGCGCGGCGAGTGCAGAAAAACGAATTTTAGTGTTCGGACTTTAAAAAACATGAAATTGACACAGTAGCACAGTACTGTACACATTACAATGAATCAATTTTATTGCAAACGAAGAAACAGAATCCAGGAAATTCAAACAAAACATCCGCGATAAGCGCGGGTGCCTGGGGCTATTGGCTGCGTTCATGGTGCGTGGGGAACAGCAGAGAGCTCAAAATCAGCGCCGAGATGTGTTCTAATAACGGCCGCTGCATCAGTACATGAAATATCTCTGTAAAATATGCACTATATTCTTTATACTTTATTTCTCATTGGGAAATATGTATCACCCACTTGGCCGTGAACTCTGTAGTTCTTACCAGAGAAAAACAAAACCAAGCAGCACACCTTAATGATCAAAACCTAACACGGGATGTGATTACCAATTACAAATACATTCAAGGGCCGACAAGGGATTTTCAATGGAACTTTTCATCCCAAGGACAGTAAAAGCAACAAACAGGGTCATCCCTTGAGATTAGAGGAAAAGAGATTAAGAGCAGCAAAGGAAAGGGTTCTTTCCAGAAAAGTCAGTCAAATTGTGGAATTTACTACCCATAGAAACTGTCTTCCTCTGGATCAATATAACTATAATAATAGGATGGGTATCTCACCTACCATAATTAGAATTTAACAAAGGTTGAACTTGATGAGCACATGTATTTTTCAACCTAATCTACGATGTAACTGTAAAATCCAACCATCCTGAGCTCAATCACATATATGTGTTTGAATGTGAGGGACTTGATGACAAACATTTCAACCCTACAATCCAACGTCATGTGGTCAATTGACCATTCATGTATTACCAGAGTACAGGACATTTTGACCAATATTATAGTTCATGAATGTGCAAAGCATATTGAACAGTTATACAATCAAAACATTACAAGGTCGATTCTGTATGTCCCGTAGATTCATAAACTTTTATTAGATTTTTATGAAGCTATTCTCAAACTCTTCCTTGTTTTCCATATTGTTACCTATAGGCTTGAGTATACTCCATATAGTGGCACAAGCACCCTCTACCTTTAAAATAGCTACATTATTATATGTTGCACTGCCTCTGCTTCACCTTTATCATCCCATTTTTACCCACAACTCAAATCTTTTAAATATAAAAAGATATCCCTGGGGTGCTTCGACATGAAAAATAAGTATCTCCGTAGAATGCATTTATGGCCCTAAAACAGGGACAGACATGTTTTTCTTCATCTCAGAACATCGCAACGTATTCCTTTAAGCTTCTGGGATCATGTGCCCGCCCAGTGCCAAGGACAGTGACAGGTGCAGAGTTTGACTAGAGGGTGGTAAACCTATGAAACTGTAATGCAAGTGTCCAAAGGTGAGTTTGGGTGGGATTGACACCACCTGTAAAGAGAAGGCCAGCAGTCTCAAGGTGAACTGAGGACAGAGACCTCCTGTCAAGTAAATAGAAGGGCCTTGGGTTTAATCTACAGTACCAATGTTCCCTGTAACATGTACAGCATCTACCCACAGCAGGAGCACAGATCAAGTTGACACCTAGCACCAGATAATGACATTGCCAACCAGCAGTGACTTTTACTCTAGTCAGATGTAATCATTATCAAAAAGTGTGTATAGAAACAGTGCAAATTATTATTATTGTATCTTGCATCAACATCAAATGTTAAGTAGCCTGTTAGTCAAGTGTCTTCCATTTGACAGAAATCATTAGTGAAAAGAGTTTACAGTAATCCAGACTTCACATAGGGATTTAAGACGAGAGAAAAAAAAGAGCATGAGACATGTAGACCTGAAGATATCCCATTATAATATCTGCGTGAGCTAAAGCGTCAGCCTGTTGCTAATGATGCAAGCAAACTGAGAGACAGGTCAACAATATACGTTAGGTGAATAATACTGTATTGTGCTACTAAACATACTCAGAATATTTCTATACATGAAAATCTATTGTGGAAATTGCACCTTCTCATACTCAGTCCCCATGTCTATGAGCCTAAGCTTGCCAAACTTTGGCTGCGTCCATAGAAGCACCGGCTCCTCCGCGCTGACGCTGAGGCTCGCCTGCTCAATAAGGAGCGATTGTATGGACTTGCAGGCGAGCCAGCGTGCGCGATCGGGAGGCGAAGCACTGACGTCATGGGACCAATAGCCCGCGAAGCGCCGATGTCAACGTCACTGCGCCAATGTCACGGCACCAACGGCGTGACACTGCTTCGCTCCGATTGGGTGTTTCAGCCGACAGCTCGCTCAGATACAATTTCTGATGTCGGCTGAAAATCCCTGCGCCTCAGCACGCCTACGGACGCTCGCGGAAGCCCCCTCTTAAGACATCCTCATTGAGGATGACGGGGCTCATCTCGGAGTATCCGCACGGCGCAGCGCTGACTGTCCTTCTATGGACTCAGCCTTAGCTTTGCTACCCTTTTACTACTACGGAGGCTATAAAGACAGTTATAGCTAGTTCCAGCTTCTCAATTTCCCATTCAATTCTAAGCACTTCAATACCAAGTGATACCTATTTTTTAAGAACTAACATTATACAGCTTTTGAGATCTATACTCTCTTCTATAGTTCTGAAAAGCTTGTCTTTAAATGCATTCAGTTTGCCCAAGTAACAGTTATCACTTACTATTGAGCTACTCACTTTTTGCATAATGTCAACTGAATGAGCATCGCTATAGCAAGCTAATATCGGTAATCAAAACCAGACGAGTCAGCAATGTGTTACTGGGCATGTCTGGTGTATGTAATTTCTCATTTGTGTATGCACTGCAGGTATGGTGACTGGACCTATTCTTTTAATCCTCAGCCACGTTAACACCTTGGGGAAAGTTAGTTTTCCAGGTTTACCGACGGGCAGAATCTGCTACAATTGTGCTCTGTATTGAGCACCCCGGCTACCTGTGGTGCTTCAGTTATGAGTTTGAAGAGGTGTGTAACATGGCTGGCCATGTTGCTTCTCTGCCTCCTGTCACACAAGCCCTGATAGGTATTGCAGGCTGTGATAGAATGATCCAGGGCCATTGACCCCCCCCTTCTGCAATCCTCTGGTTGACAGGAGAGGAGGTGACATGGTGTGTATGTAGCCAATGGTGGTACAGACACTATGCCATCCCCTTCTTGATATCAGGGGGAAGATTCAAAAGTTAGTTGGGCAGTCCAGTCTGGAGTTGGAGACTGGACAGTGCTACAGATTTATAAAAATCAAAAGCTAGAATGACCACACAGTTTGTTAATGATTCATAGTATACTGATGAAGGACCAGAGCTGAGTAATAAAGCTCTTCATGGAAGTAACCATACACTGTAGACCAGGAGTGGCCAACTCTAGTCCTCAAGAGCCATCAACAGGCCAGGTATTAGGGACATCCCTGCTTCAGCACAGGTGGCTCAATCAGTGACTCAGTCATCCTGACTATGCACAGTCACTGTGATTCATAGCTCTGGAAGATAGATTATCTGGAGACTGTATGTAAACCACCTTAAAATGATCCTCTAAGACTCAGTATGCAAGTACAATTATATGGAGAACATTGTAAGGGGCAATTAGAATCATCTCTCTGTGCAATAATAAATACAGAAATTTGGATTCATACCCCTTTTAAGCCAAAACAATATATTGTCATTGCTGGTATCAATAAATATGCAATAGTATCTTTCGAAGTATCAATAAAAATCCAGCATTCTTTGGAGAGAACACAGTGTATCAATAGAGATAACAGATCTCTGTGTGTTACCAGGAAGTGTGGATGAGTGCCACACACACAGCATTTGCAACAAGCATAGACTGTCCGGTACACACCTTTGCCAGTTCTGCCACTTCAGTGTTCATTGTGCATTATCATTCCAAAAGCTTGTTGTACTGCCTACTCCATCTGAAGTCCTATACAGAAGTTGTTCATGAGGGATAGTCTTTATGCTAAACCATCAGTATTACCAAGCCATAGATAGGTTCACCTATTACAGCACCTATAAGTACTAGGCATCTAGTGGTAATAGCTATAAGTCAATCAAGTTCTATATTCTTCACCAGTGAGTGGAGTTCTAGACATTACCTCGCCATTTAGCCAGTTAAGTTTGGATTTAGGTCACCATTTACATTCACTGTCATTAATTGTTTTATTAGCCGTGTTACAGTATACTGTATTATCACATATAATTGTTTTTTTTACGTTTTTAGTGTAAATATTATTTGATGTATTAAAATTAATTTTAATTTATGTGATCCAACCAATACCTTATACACCCAGATTTTGGTGCTCTCGAACCCATCAGCAACCAGTTTCTCCATAGGTAGTTCTAGTTACACTGGTTTACTGCACAATGTGATACCTTAGCTGGAACGCTTATTGTCCGCTTTCCAGCTCCAATTGTGTTTTTTTTAGGAGTGCCCCCATACAAGGATATTTCTCTTTTCCCCTACCCAATTCCCCTGATTGTTCTGACCTGTTGGTGGCCCTTGAGGACTCAAGGCCACCCCTGCTGTAGGTAAATACTAATAAATACTGTAAGGATATACGCCAAGTCACTCCTCTAATGTATTATATGGCTTAGTTTTTAACCGGCTATTTTGCTCATTGGCATAAAGAAGACATAACTATGCAAATACTAAAAGCAAAAAATATATAATAACAATGTCCCGTACGGCACGCCTGTGAGCATGTGACTTGCAATTGGGACAAGGCTTAATAAACAGCTATCTAGCTGACTCACTTTTCACCGTCCATGAAGGTCCCTCAAATAAATAATAAATATCCTTAATTCGTCACAATATCTATCTTTAATCCGCTGCTACCATCAAAGAAATGATCAAAATATTAATTTGCTGAGTCTCTTGTCCCTGTTTATTATGCAAACTGCACTTAACACACACAAATCTGTTGTAGTAAAATGTGCCTGAAAATGTAAATTACTCTATACAAAGCGTGCAAGAGTTCAATCAGAGCCCAAAGAATTACTTAAGGTTTAGCTTTAATACGTAAAAAAAAGTACTGTGCTTAGGTTATAGATAAAAGTTATTACAATAAACATACAGTATAAAATGCACAGTTTCTTAAAATCAACAGATAAAATAAACAGAATCTACTGTACCTTACGTTAATCAGATCTTTTCTCAAAGAGGCCATGTATTGGAATATGAGAATTTACGTATCGTGTTGACATCAGACACACCTCTTGTTGAATCTTACTTCATAATTAAAATGCAGGATTTATATTCTAAATTCCCTTCATTGAGAACAACATAAACCCACCCCTTTCACCAATCTTTCTAGCTAACATTTTTACGACTAAGAAAAAAACCCTTTCTATTGACGTTTAAACTTTGCCTCAATATATTAAAGACTTCATAACTTTGTTTCTATAATACTTAGACAAATGCTATCTTCACTGTTGCATCTGTGTACTTAATATGGGTGCCTAGATATAAAATATGACAATATAACTTCTATCTTTGCATGAGAAACAGATTTCTATTTTTTGTACCTCCGAAACGTGAAGTGTTCGGCATTATTTGATTAGTCTCATTGCAACTGTTACAAGTATCTATTTGTTATTCTTGCAAATTGCTGTAAGGCCCAGGATATCATATTTAATAACTTTACCCAAACCTTTGGGCTGCCATCTTTGCCACCCTCCCTGATATTTCACAGATCATCCGAAGAATGCCTTTCAATGTACATTTAAAAGGTTTACGTTTCTTCTAGTGTCAATAAAGCCATATTTTAATCCCCCCACTTAAGAAAACCTGATATCCTTTATCCCTAGATACCAACAGTCCTGTAAAACTCAGGCCTGGTCAGGGGTTTCCCAGGCCATAAAAACAATTCTTGTATTTTTAAGACAATTTGTAACCAATTTACAACCCTTTTGAACCTCTTGTGTGCCAGATTGATTAAAATACTTTATACTTTCTGCCATTTCCATTTCAAACATTAACATGAGGGCGCTTACATTTCAAAATGATAATCGAGCCTTCTAAATAGCAATATCGATACATTCACTCACTCAGTGTGTATACATTTGCTGCAACTGGTAGTATCACTATACTGAGGAACTCCAAGCAAGGCCAGCACAAGGCCAGATCAATAAAAGAAGATCTTTGCACAGATGATATTGAAAAACCTTGGCGTGGTGTATATCATTGTAGCAATTGAATTTACTTTTACCATTAGCCCTGCAGGAATCCGAGCCTCTTTCTGCAGCCACTCTGGGAAAAGTAACTGCCGTTTGCAAAGCTCTTTTGGGGAAATTAGGAGGTTTAGAACCAAAGTGATCTAATGGCAGTGGCATATTTAATAGGTACATATACTGTAGGTTTTTAGTGCAATTAAACAAAATCAGACAGGTACAGTATAAGTATTGTATTTTTAAATATGTTTCCCCCCCTCCGTTCTAATAACCTAGGCTGTGCTGAAAAGCTGTGATGCGGCAGGCATACGCCTATAGGGATCCAGGTTAAAATGGACAGGAAGCAGTTTGTGTTCATTTGCATGTCATTACCCAGAATTCCTGGCTGCAGTGGGAGCACTGTATGCTAAGAGATAATGGGGAAAGATGGCGTTGCCGACCTGTCTGAGACTTGCGAAGTGGTATTTTTCTTTGCTCTACAATGTTGTCATAGTAATAAAATGCTTTGGAGTGTAACCTAATCTTATTTTCTTCTCGAGTTAAATGCGTTGTATGTACAGATAAACTGTTGATCCAGACCTCATCCCGTACATTGTTTTCTTGAAGTTAATATTAGTGGCATCATTAGCCAAAGAGACCATGGTTAAGAAAAATAATTAGCCGTTTAGAAGTGCAAGACCTGAATGTACTAGTACTAATAATTATAATAATTGTTTGTTCTTGTATAGCGCTGCTAGTTTTATGTAGCGCTTTACAGAGACATTTTTCAGGCACAGTTCCCTGCCCCGTGGAGCTTACAATCTATGTTTTTGGTGCCTGAGACACAGGGAGATAAAGTGACTTGCCCAATGTCACAAGGAGCCGACACCGGGAATTGAACCAGGTTCCTCTGCTTCAAGAATCCCCTTAAGAATCTTTCTAAGGAAGATAATTACACGGTAAGGTATTTAAGATATTTAAAATATATATACTGTAGGTGTGTGTGTTTGTCTCCTATGTGTGACTACCTTTTTAAATCCTGCACTCTGCAACGGAGCTAAAACCTTTTATTAAAAAGAGTTGGTAGAGCAAAATACAAAGTGACACAAAAACAAGGATAAGAAACGCAATGCCCTGTTTGATAGCCCAACTTATTGTAAACATAAAAAATTACACAGACAGATTAGGAAGAAGCAAGAATCAAACAATGTGTATGCAAATAATTCATTAGAACAAGAAAATACAGTAAGCGTAATGTTCTTACCTCTTCCTTTTCGGATCTAGGAGTAACCCATCAATTACGCATTGCCGGTTAATGTTTTAATCATAAAAGAAGTGGATTTTCAAGTCTACCTGTTAAAAGAGATAAAAGTGGGTTGAGTCACTTTTTTTTTCCAACTTGTGTTTGATTGTTTTTCAAAAAATTAAAGGGGAGAAAGGGGGATACAAAAAATAAAAAGGGTAGTTGAGAGGGGTGGGGGGAGGGGGTTACATCCACAATGGTTTCCCCGCAAGGATCATACAGTCAGTTGTTTATATGCATAAACTTTTTCGTAATAAAAATGCAAACAATCTAGTTAATAGTCAACTCTGGGTTCGGAGCCTAAGTCAGATTTGGATTTTGCCATACATAGGTCGTCCAGGGGTCCCAGGTTGTCAGAAAACTGTTAAATCTATCATAAATTAAACTGGTAAGTCTCTCCATAGTCATTTCAAGATTCATTTTGTGGATTACTGTTATGATTGTTGGGGAATCGTTCTGCTTCCAATATTTTGCGATCATTGTTTTTGCTGCCGACAGAATTTGTATTATCAGGTAGTCTACCTTCCTTTCAAGACCCTCCATAGATTTTAATATCAGCACAGTTTCCATATCCCATAACAGATCCAAGCCTAATACTCCTTTTATCAATCTTCTAATTCTGCCCCAAAAAGAATAATCTTGGGAAATGTCAACCAGATATGTTTAAACGTGCCCAATTGTCCGCAGTTGCGCCAACACATAGCGGAAGTGGGTTGAGTCACTTTTTAATCTTTTTTACGTAAATGTTAACATTATTTCAATATCTATTTTCAATATCTATATTTTCTAAGAATGAATAGAATGGTACAATATGCACTTTGCTATGGAGGCATGTTTATGTTTGTGTACACAAAGCCATGCTGCCTTTACCTCTTATTGTTACCATTTTTATATTTCCCTTCTATTTATTTTTGGTAAAGAATAGTTTCTGTAGGAACGCTTGTAGATAAGCATCACTTTAGCTAGCTTGATCCTCATCTAATAGGTCTCATAATTCTTTCTTACTTCCTATTGTTCTTCTAAGACTGGTTAGTTGAACCTCAACAACATGAAAGCAACAGAGAGCATATGCAAGGGTCCTCTGCATTTGGACCACTCCAGGAGTAAGTTTCATGCACCATGTATTCTGTAATATAACATCAATCTGATAACATAATACAACATGGTTTGTAAGGAACAGTAAATTAAGGGCTAAGGGTTCCATGTATCAAGGATATTTTGGAGAAAAACCAAGACATTTTCACCCTGCACCCACAGTATGTATCAAAGCATTTTGCTCCAATTTTCCCCTGTCTGTTCCAGTTTGCACCTTGGGAGGTGTCACTAGGAGGAGTTGGAGAGGAGTTACATGGTGCACAGATTATACTGAGATGTCTCACACTTCGGCATCTCCCTGCACCATTCTTTTTGCCTTTGACTTGCCCCCCACTCCCTCAAACAAATCGTCCATTTCTGAAGTGCTGTAGGTCTAATATTCTGCATAGGATGTAACAAACTGTTCCTACATACGCATCTCTGCTCCAAACAAGAGAGCAGTTTGTCTAAACACACTTTTCTCTATGTTGAAACATAGATCCCTTTTATGTAAAGTAATAAAAAAGTGTAACAAGACGCCAGGCGGCAAAAACAACGTTATGATGAAACGAGGTAAACAAGTATCTATGACACAGATAGTTACTCAAGAGGCGTTTGCTCAAAGTCAGACTTACAGAGAATTTATGACGTACACAAGCCAAAAAAGTGAGACATTTAATAACACTTTGTGTAACTAGGCCCCCAAATCACAAGTTCATGCATAAAGAGGTGACAATTACTGTAATAAATTGATGCTTAGCAATGCAGTTCTGAAATGCCTCTGTAAGCATGAATTTTCTGGCAAAAATGTCTATAGTGTGCTATATAGGTAGTAAAGTTTGTCCAATACCTGTCATAGATATGATTTAATCAGTGTCAACATTAATAAAGGTTGTTAAGTATCAATCCTAAAAAAAACCCTCTTCAATCGATGCTAAAAGAGGTCATTTAAATAAGCGTCCCATTGTGTGAATGCCATTATCATTAATTTTAGTCACAATTGCATTCCTGAGCAATTTGGGGATTGGTTAGATGGAGCAGCATGAGGAGGTAAAGAAAAGTTACTTGACACTCATATCATATACTGTATGTCCCGCCAGCGAGGTGATTCTTTAGCATCTGTATCCTCTGGCTA
Organism: Ascaphus truei; assembly: GCF_040206685.1. Classification (NCBI taxonomy): domain Eukaryota; kingdom Metazoa; phylum Chordata; class Amphibia; order Anura; family Ascaphidae; genus Ascaphus; species Ascaphus truei. The sequence continues at coordinate 410,333,490 of NC_134485.1, read as the reverse complement.
ACAGAACTGGATCTTTCAATAGCAAAGTGAGGAAGAATTGTCTTACATTCGAAACGGACTCAAGCACAATGAATAAGGCTGCGTCCATACAGCCTTCGCCTGCGCTGAGGCGTGTGCGTCCGTGACGTCACCCGCGTGAAGCGGTGTGTTTTTTTGGACATGCTAGACACGCCATGGGGGATGTGCCTAGGGGCGTGCCTGTGACGCCCTCATTGGGCAAACTGCTTACGGGACCTGCCCGTCGCGCCAAGAAATCAGTTTAAACGGATTCCTCGTGCAACGCGCGCACCCTCCTGCTGTCGCCCGCGTGGTCCATTGGTGCAATCAATGCCTTAAGGCAATGTGATCGTGCCACGCACGGATGCCTCCACGCGGTCTTCGGCAGCATGGACTGCGCCTAAAGCAAAGTCCACCTTTTGCGTTTTTGATATCTACAATATCTCCCAAGGTGGCTAAATCATACTCCAATATTTGACACGGTACAAAGTCATTAATGTATCATGAACTGGTCTTGAACCACTCTTTTTTTAGGTCGCCACCCCAGGTTATACCCACAGGGCAATGCATACATAACAGACTACAGGACCAGCAGTACACAAAAGTCAGATATGAGTTTATTAGGTGAAGCTACAAAAGGGAACTTAGACCTCGCCCAAGCAGCCTTTGTCTTGTAGCAATGGAAGATTACAAATCTATGCTGTCCAAGCTGTTCTTATATGATGCCAAGTTCCTTCTATGTATTATCATAGGGACATTGAAGGGGTTAAAAATATTAACCTCTGTTCCTTTTTAAAAAATGAAAACACAAGAACTCAGAGAAACAGCATTCAGGAATTCTAAATGTTACTTCCAGAACCTTTTCTTTATGGATAATTAGAAATAGTCCTGGATGCTGACTGAGTATTAAGAAATTAATTAAAGCTGAATTATATCTTGCAGTTTAAATGCTAATTCATTTTTTTTTTGCTCATGGGTTCTGCAACGTTTCCCCTCAATAAAAACAACATTGAGTATATATACAGCATAATTCATATGAATACATCAAAAATGTGGAGGGGCGAAAAAGCCTTTCCAATCAGAACCAGCTTGTTGCAAAATACCAAGGAAGAAATCGGGAAACTCTAGCGTCAGTTTCAGTTGAAAATAGAAGTTTTTATGGAACATCTACAGTACTTCTGACTCATCTCAGCCCTAAATTGTAAGTCTGTGAAGAAAATGTATTCACCATAACACGTGATCACGCCTTATAGAACTGTGAAATACCTAATATTGGTTTTTAAATGAAATATAAATACTAATGCACATCTTCAAAGACAGCCACGGTCCACACAGATTTGATTGACACTTGCATGATTAGGTAGCTTCTAATCTTTTATGAGTTTCAGAAACAATTAGATCAAGTAATTGTGCACTCGTATGAATATATAACAGGGAGCCTATTCTAGAAATATATCATTGAAACCAAGTTTCATATTTATTTGAATTTAATTTCCGCATCTGTTTTAAAATGGGCTTTCTGTAAGTTCCTTTATATTATATATATTTGCATGTGAAATATACTGTACCTACATAAACAATAACTCTGGCAATGCGTTTGGGAAATACAATACACATTGTTACTTTATTTAGATACACAATAAGCGAATAATCTGATATTAAAGCCCACATTCCTCATAATTCTTATACAAGTAATGCAGGTTTTACCCAGCCATTTGTAAGAGAAATCATCTTAAAATATACTATTAGAAAAATTTAAAAAAAATGTAATTAATGTAAAGAGAATGTAAAGAGACCAAAAAGTTAGACATTTCTAAGCAGGTGTCTGTAATGTGTTATGACTGTCCTGGAACAGGATTGTGTTTTTCTCTGTTCTCAGGCTGCCAGCACTCCCCAGTGTAGTTGCAACATTGTTGCCTTTCCCCTATTGCTCCTAGCCTGTTGCCTTGGCAATCCCCCTCTGCCTAAAACTTTCTTGGTTTGGCTTTACACCCCCCCCCCCCTCTGTACCTTGAGATTGATTTAGTCCTCTGCTTGTTCCAGTCTGCACAGGAATGTGTGCTTCCTTTTGGAGCTAGCAGCCATTAGATGTCTGAACCTCATCTCCTGGTAGAATTATCTTAATTCACCTCTCCCCCACATATGTGACTTACCCGCAGTTCCCCTCATTTGTTGTTATTGTTTGTTTTACAATAAAAGAACAGAAATAAAGAAGGACTCAGTGTGCATCTAAAGGGAGTGAGTTAAACTGCCTGTCTCTACCACTAGTCATAGTGTGCAGGAGTCAGAACAATTACTATATTCTATCTGAACAAGCTCCTCACCCCTACCCCAAGCAGCACTTATCACCTGAGATCTGACTCTAAAAGACTGCTCACGGTCCCAAGGTTCAACAAAGAATCCGTCCGCTCCTTCTTCTGTTACTGTGCACCTCACGTCTGGAACAAGTTACCTGAGACTCTCAGAGCCGCCACTAGTCTAAGCTCTTTCAAGACTTCAGCTATCTCAAATTGTAATCTTGTCTGTAACTGTTACATACATAACATACACCCATAACATATATTGTCTCTTATCTGTCCATGAAATGTCCGTAAATATAATGTATAACCTTCATTTAACATAACCATACATTGTCATCATAACTCTGTGTCCAGGACATACTTGAAAACGAGAAGTAACTCTCAATGTATTACTTCCTGGTAAAACATGTTATAAGTATGTAGCCCTTTTTCTGAACACCTTCCTAAGGGACTACGGGTGACTGTCTAACACCTGTGGCTCAGGAGAACTGAGCCTCCGCTAACTAGGAGCCTGGGGTAATACACACACAATTACATAGCGCAGCGCCTCCACTTACCCAGGATCCCCATTATGAAAGATTTACCCTGGGCAAGAAACATACCATACCTTGCGGTACAACCAATCTTTACTGTGTCTGTCTGTGGCACCTCACTGGTCACATAACATGCATATATATAGGTATACCATAACATTGACATCACTCATAATACATAACTCAAAATAACTGGCTATTATACTAGATTGGCTCGGCCACACCCCGAGGGGAATATCGTCCTGTACAGCCGTGGCTCCGCCACGCTCTCATAGAGTATGTCCTTGTGAAACTTAGGTAAGATATAGTCTATCCGCTAGCCACTTGCTAGTGTCTGTCAAAGTTAATACTAAGGCGGGATCAGCGCCTGATGACCGGTGTCGGTGCACTTGCTGTTTACATAGTACCTCCCGGTCACGGCGGTGACCGCACCTCTTCTCAAAGGGTCCGTCGCATCCGGCCCTGACCTTCCGATGTCGCGCGGCTCCACCGTCTGAGCCCAGACAGCGGTATCCGTCCACAACTCCGTGCGCTTGATGTCTGCCTAAGGTGACAATGTCTGTCCACTACGGGCGTCCCTACAGTACCGCAACCTACGGTGACGCGGGGAATACTCCTATGGACCTGGGGATAGTATCTGGCCTAGGCAGCAGGGTCAACAATATGGCGACGCTCTGTTTCCAGCTTGTCGTCGCGGAACCCGCCATACAATGCACACATATACGGTGTATTAACACATCCTTACAAGTAAATACTAGTCGGTATATGTTAATAAACCAACAACTGTCTCCACCCTTGTGTATGGAGGGTTCGGTTTGAGTGAAGCTAGTGACAGCCCATCCTGACTTCTCAGCATACGAACAATGAGGGTTCTATGTATCAAAGCAAATGTGAAGCAATTCTGCTGCACAACATCTGGGCCATCTGTATCAAAGCAAAACGTCCCATTGAAATCAGTAGGAATTTTTTCTTTGATACATATGGTGCAGTTATTTTGCCCCAGAATGGCTCCACTTTTGCCTTCATACATAGACCCCTTAGCCTTTTGGTACAATAGAGGGCAGTTAATACATTGCAGTGCGTTGTACTGCATCATTATTTACCACAAAACCAATGACAAGGCAGACTACATCCCAATAACATAGGTTTAAAAAGTATTGTGGTATCCTTATTTTCTTCTCAGTAGACTAGAGGAAGCCATCTTTGATTTCTTATTCATGACACTGTCAGAATGAAGTACACTGGGATTCTGGGGTCCGAGTGGCTTCAACTCCTTGTGAAACCACACAAACCTGTTCGTCCCTCCCTGCACCCCCAACTCTTCTTCACTTGGTGTTTTTGTGAGGTAAAGGATACATTAGTGCAATTCTTGGAGAAGCAGGAACCATGGGGATTGATAAAGTAATGAATCGCAGTGCATTTCAGCCTCCCACTATTATTATTGACCTCAAAAATGAAAGATGGTCGCCTCCTGAATCCTGTGAATAATAAATCCATTTTAATTTGGCTATTTTTGAGACCCATTATCCAAACTAAATAATAAAGACTGCTTATCCATGGTTTCATCCTCATTCTGTAGCATTACTTCATAAACTCATATTTGACTTTTCTCTATTGATAGTGAACATTGCAGAATGTCCTGTGGTCTTGAACATTTTCTAACTTTCAGCTTCGAGGAGGCATAAATTCTGGGGATACGACATAGGATTGTGACATACAAGAGATTGTCCAAGACCAGTTCCGGGAAAAAACTGGATTTTGAGGAAAAAACAAATAGCATGAACATTGTGTTTTGGGCAAATTGTGACTTTATTCTGTTTTATTCATGTTACTTTTTTATTTTATATTTAGGATTAGGGTTGTTAGTCGTAGCGAGAGAAGGGACAAGTTTAGGTGAATTTTGCACACTTTGATGACATTTTGCATTGGGACCCAAACTGCATCTCAGACATGTAGGTTGTTGGTCCCTGTAGCACGAAAGGGAGACTAAAACCAGCCATCTCAGAGTAAAACATTGAAAATATTTTACTTTATCCCAATAATGCTTTATTTCCCGACTGCTTATCAATTTTGATTGTTACGTTTTCTCCAAGGTGCATTGATAACAGTGGGTCTGTGTGTAATGCTGTTACTATGCTGAAACTCTGCAAAGAAGCGAGTTTCCAAGGCAGACAAAACATGAAGTTTTACCCTGAGAATGTGCTCATTATTTTGTCCTCCTGCAGAGGACACAAAAAAATATGTGGCAGGTGAATTTAAATGATCTTTGCTAAGCCATGAGCAATGGACCAAAGCAGCAAGGAGCAAGATCTTTTCTTCCTGGGGCTGGGGGAGAAAAAAGTTGCAATGGGGATTAGGTTTCTTTAGGTTTTCCAGTAATGAAAGTCCCAAATGTAAAGTATAAACAAGACGGGAAGAATGATCCTATCTGTATGATATAGTCTTATTATTTAGAGGTAGTCTGTTGAAGTAGTAACACTGTGATACGTTATTGGTGTAGGATAATGGTTAAGAATTGTATGGAGTATCTACTTTTATATTAACAATCTTTTTTTCATGAAGATATTATTTTATTTTTTTCAGTATAAATACAGCACCAGCTTCTTTAAAAGGTTGTTTATTGAGCAATCCTCAGATAAAGAGGGTTGTGTTCTTCGCATTCAACTACTTTTTTGTGGCATTCATACTCTTTTCATTTTATATGTGTATATTGTTATATATGTGTAGCCCTGTTTCCCGCCAGTTTCCAGATCAGCTCCCACCACTGCATACTTAGTCCAATCTGCCGAAGAACTGACACTCAGGCAGGTGACAGATGAACAAGGGTCTTTATTGTATCACTGCATGGATCTTACATCAGTGGTTCCAGGGTCTCGGACGATTCCAGACTGCTGGAAGGTGCATACCCCGATAGTAGGGGGTCCTGAGTCTTGATGTTCTCCAGGCTTAAGCCTGGAGTGGGCCAGCTCATCCTCGCAATGGGAGAGACTGACAGCCCTTGTGCTCTCTCCTTTCTCCTCCATGATTCAGGCCACGATTCACCACCTTTGACTGAGCCACTGATTGAGCCACAGCACAGGTGGCTCAATCAGTGGCTCAGTCTTTGACTGAGCCACTGATTGAGCCACCTGTGCTGAAGCTGGCATATCCTGAAAACCTGATATGTTGGGGGTTCTTGAGGACTCTAGGTGAGAACCCCTGCCCTAAGCCATAGATTAATTCACCCCAAAAGATTACTCCCATATTTACTAAGTGGTGCTACAGTATGCAGGAAAATACCTTACAGCTTATTCCACTTCAATGGGCCATACAGTGTCTTCTGGTTCTGGAAGAAGTCCTGTGCAATAGCCCCGCTTAATAAATATAAAGTCATATCATTACTATGCACCTTTTTTTAAATTTTTTTACAATGACCACCTGTGATCTTATTTGGGTTTGGCCCTTTTTCTTAATTCTATCCTTCCCCTTTCACCTTTAGTTAATATTACGTGTATTGCAAATTTCATCTTTACTTGTCATGTAATTGCTTCTGTCTTTTTTTTATGTTATTGTTACATTTGACCTCTAATTTAATTGGCCTATTTGCTGTCTTCGGAAAACGCTCAATAACATCCTGGTTGCAAAACAAGACCTATTTTGGAAGCTCTGTTGTATTGTTTCCCCACTTAGGTAGCACGTACTGTAGCTATCAGTGCGCGGCTCAAACATCTCATCTCATATTTGTTGTTGCACTGTTTAGAGTTGGGAATTTGAAATGAATTGAAGAATTATTAGACAAATCCTCTTTTATAAAAGAAATATTAAATACACTCAAAGGTCTGTTGGTCTGATATTGTTTCAATATCTCCTGCCTGTGAAAAAATGTAGGTGCAAAAGTAGTACACATCAGTAAAAATGTCTTTCATACACAAAGGGGATTATGTATGAGGGCAAAAGTGATGCAATTTTGGGGCAAAGCAGTGCACCATCTGGGATGTTTACCTTTGGAACGTCGAAGGTTACCTTTTTGACCTAGAATTACACCACATTTGCCTTGAAACATAGGGGGCCATGTATCAAAGTCTCTCCGCTTCCAAAGCAGGACAAAGCGGAACTAAAAAAACAGCGCCAAATGTAAACAAAGGCAAACAATCTCATTGGTGGTTATTTATCCAAGTCATCAGCGGATGCGCCATGAGCCGTGGTATGGGCACTTAGTTGCCCTATCCTCGTCCATGGCCGTGCTGTGCTGAGCCGCACGCGCCGCGTCCATGGTCAGCCGGAATTATTTGTGCCGTTATTTATTTATTCAGTGCACGGCCGCCAGGTGGCACACTCGCGAGTCAGCTGCGAGCAGCCGACAAAACATCGGAAGATCAGGTGCGATCCGCGAGACCCGGCGAATGTACATGACGCTATATCTGAAGCTATGAAGCCAAGAGGTTTTCATATTTCATACACAGCGGACAGCAACATTTCTTAACTCTGGGCCCTTCATCAGGCTGGGTTGGAGAACCAGGCCAGATATGGATTCTGACATTTCCTGAGTTTCCGTCTAGGAAGAGATCTCAATGATCCTGACATCCCTTTGCTTCATATGTCAGATTATAGTAATGTACAACACAGGGTTAGTACCAACCTTCACTTTGCTCCTAAGGAAGTACCCACTATTTAAATACCATATCAAGGCTAAAACGCTCTATTTGTTTATAACTGGAACTACTTTGATTTACTTAACTATTTCTTTTCTTCCATAAGCGCCTGTGCTGCTCACCTAAACCTGGTGCTTTCTGCTCTTAATTTTAAGTAACAATTGCCCTTTTCAAATCTACGCAACGGCAGTGTAAGAAGGTATTTAGAATTTGCTTTTACTCAGCACTTTGCTGCCGCAAATTTAATAACCTGTTCATCAGTTAAAAAAAATATTGGCAACCAATCAATGCCCAGTTTAAAAGGCCATGACAGGAATGTGATACTTGCACAGATTATCTCTGAAACCCGATAGACTGGAGCATTTAGTGCTGAACACGCAGAAAGCTCCTGTACAGGTACAGTCCTACATAACATCTTTTTTCAAACCAAAAGCGATAACATAAAAGGAGCTTTATACTAAAGCAACATTTTTATGTTTATGTTGAGAAATGATTTGGACATTAACGAACTGAGCTGCATAACAATATTATACACAAGCAGACTTCCTGCCCTCCAAATGTTTTTTACATGAACCCAGGGCTCTTTTTTCCAGGGGGAACGGGGTTGAATGCAGTGCCTGTACTTTTCTTTATGGACCACGTGGTAAATCTTATAGCATTATTGTGATACCCGAATTTTTATATGTTTTATAAATTCGAAACGATTTTGACATGTGAATAAATGTGCATATTATTGCCCATGTCCAAGAATAATTTTACCCCTGGTCCCATCCTCACGGCATAATTCCTTTACCTTTTTTTCTAGGGGGAAAATAAGAAGCACTACATTAACCCCTTAGCTACTCATTGCAGACTCCTGTGGCAGTACATAAAAGGTATACAGGAAAAGAGGGTGGCCCTTGCTCAGCCTAGTATAATATATATTTGTATTAGAGGAGTGCAAACTGGGAATGAATATATGGTAAAGAGAGAAAAAAGATCCCTTATCATTGCACTCATATGCATAAAAGGTGCCACAACAGATATCTATAACTACATATGTATCATTTCAGGATATCGCCTCTTGCATCCATATACAGTACTCCGACTGATCTAAAATGTTACTGTTAAAAGCAGCCAAGTTGTAATCTTATACCAGCAAACTATAAGTGCAGTGCTAGAAACATTCAGAGCTATGTGATTTAAAATGAATATGCAGTTAGGTCTAGATTTATTTACTCAGCAAGTATCACATCGTGTAACATTTACAACATTGTCAAATTCAATTTAAAGCATCAATACTATTCCCCCCCTTTTTTAAATTGACCCTACCTGTCTTTCTAACTATCTAACTATCGACTTGTCTCCCTCCTGCCTTTTGCCTCTAAACTCCTTGAACGTCTTGAATTCTCTCGCTTGCTCCACTTTCTCAACACCCATTCTCTCCTAGACCCTCTACAATCTGGCTTCTGCACTGCTCACTCGACTGAAACAACCCTCACTAAAATAACAAATGACCTCCATGCTGCCAAAGACAGAAGTCATTACACTCTGCTCATATTAGTCGACCTCTCTGCAGCATTTGACACCGTGGCCCACCCTCTTCTCCTTCAAATTCTCCATACTCTTTGTATTCGGAACAAAGCTCTATCCTGGATCTCCTCTTACCTCAGTGTCTCTTGTGCTAACACGTCCTCTTCCTCTATCGATTTCTCTGTTGGGGTACCCCAGGGCTCTGTCCTGGGACCTCTTCTCTTTTCTCTGCACACACTTTCTCTAGGTGACCTAGTCGCATCTCTTGGGTTTAAATATCACCTCTATGCTGATGACACTCAAATTTACTTTTCAACCCCTGACCTTACACCTGCTGTGCAGACCAAAGTTTCTGAATGTCTCTCTTCAATATCATCCTGGATGGCCCTACGCCGGCTTAAACTTAACATGGCAAAAACTGACCTCCTTATACTTCCTCCCAAACCTGGCCTTACTACCTCCTTCCACATTACTTTTGGTAGTACTATCATTCAACCAGTAGCCCAAGCACGCTGCCTAGGGTACCACTCGACTCCTCTCTCACATTCTACAAAAAAACATAGGATTTTTCAAATTTTGCTGCATTAGGCGGCAATTACCGTATAATAGCTTGATATTTTAGATAACTGCTCCTGACAAATATCAATCTTTTTCAGGTTGGGCTAAAGTCGTGAGTGGAGTACCTCAGGGATCGGTACTGGGACCCCTGCTTTTTAACTTGTTTATTAATGACCTTGAGGTTGGGATCGAGAGCAAAGTCTCCATCTTTGCTGATGATACTAAATTGTGTAAGGTAATAGAATCATAGCAGGATGTAATTTCTCTTCAGAAGGACTTGGAGAGACTGGAAACGTGGGCAGGTAAATGGCAAATGAGGTTTAATACAGATAAATGTAAGGTTATGCATTTGGGATGCAAGAATAAAAAGGCGACACAAATTAAATGGAGATATATTGGGGGAATCCTTGATGGAGAAGGATTTATGAGTGCTTGTAGACTGCAGGCTTAGCAATAGTGCTCAATGTCATGCAGTAGCTGCAAAGGCAAACAAGATCTTATCTTGCATCAAACGGGCAATGGATGGAAGGGAAGTAAACATAATTATGCCCCTTTACAAAGCCCTAGTATGACCACACCTTGAATATGGAGTACAATTTTGGGCACCAATCCTAAGAAAAGACATTATGGAACTAAAGAGAGTGCAGAGAAGAGCCACCAAATTAATAAAGGGAATGGACAATCTAACTTATAAGGAGAGGAAAGCTAAATTAGATTTATTTACATTAGAAAAGAGGCGTCTAAGAGGGGATATGATAACTATTTACAAATATATTCGGAGACAATACAAGGAGCTTTCAAAAGAACCCTACATCCCACGGGCTGTACAAAGGACTCGGGCCATCCCTTAAGGTTGGAGGAAAGGAAATTTCACCAGCAACAAAGGAAAGGGTTCTTTACAGTAAGATATAGAAGCACATGCACTCCGCTGGTAGGTGCTGGAGGGGGGTACTTATCTGCTGGTGCGCTGTGTCCAGGAAGGTCCAGACATCCCAGAGGTACTTGAGCAAAGGAATGGAAGCAGGCACACAGTCTTTCTAAAGGTGCAGTTTATTGTGCCACCAAAGGTCCAACGTTTCGACAATAAATTGCCCTCTCCTTGATAAAGGCAATCTATTGCCGAAACGTTGGACCTTTGGTGGCACAATAAACTGCACCTTTAGAAAGACCGTGTGCCTGCTTCCATTCCTTTGCTTCTTTACAGTAAGGGCAGTTAAAATGTGGAATGTATGGAGACTGTGATGGCAGATACAATAGATTTGTTCAAAAAAAGGTTGGACATCTTTTTAGATGGGAAAGGTATACAGGGATATACCAAATAAGTATACATGGGAAGGATGTTGATCCAGGGATTTATCCGATTGCCAATTCTTGGAGTCAGGAAGGAATGAATTTTTCCCCTTAATGAGTTTTTTTGTTTGCCTTCCTCTGGATCAATAAGTAAGTATAGACATAGGATAATGTATCTGTTGTCTAAATTTAGCATAGGTTGAACTTGATGGACCTATGTCTTTTTTCAACCTCATCTACTATGTAACTATGTATGTAACAATCACCTACAAAACAGCTGAGACTAGACGTGTGAAACTATCAAAAATGCATTTGCAACATTTTAAGCGGCCGCCCTCCAGACATTCGATTTCCTGCAAAACAAACCTCAAATAATAGCAATATCGCCAAATGAGGAACCTGTCCGTGACTTATCGCCAGACAGTGAGTGAGACATGGTGTGCGCGCCCTGTTTATATTCTTAGCAATAAGTGAATCCTGTCATTTGAGTGAATTTCCCAAATTAGCAAAGAAAATGAAATTGTAATGCACGTTAACTTAATGCCGTGCGAATCGCCTGCCAACCCCGACTGAACCGCCGAGTTTTTATGTGACTAAAAAAAGGACCAACTTTGCATGCGAATGGCTCACACATCTCTATAGGTGAGCGACAAGTAATACCAGTAACGCTCAAAGTTACTTTTGTCTGGGCCCATTATCTTTATCATAATTTTTTTGCTTACACCTTACACTTGGATCCAAAAGGTGACATCTTTTTTTATGTTTTTTTTTTATTTTTTAAACAAAATACTTTTGCATTTTTTTTAACCATATTATAGTTCTTTTTTTGCAAAGTAGTTTCCTACTGTATTTTTGAGAATGAGATGTAAGATTGCTTTTTTTTAAAACTTCAGTTACCTATTAATTGTATAATATTGTGCTTACTTTTGTTTATTTTTTATTACAAAGATTTTTTTTGTCTACTCCAAAGGCTAACAAGGTACCATCCTGTATTTGGGAGTTAGATATATATATCCGAACTCATATTCTATTACTATGTAAACTGTATGATGCATTACCATTTAAACTAAAAATTGGCTAAATTGAAATAACTTACCACAGACACAAACATAAGTTTGTGGTAAGGCCACAGAACAATGTATTAAACCATCATAATAATACATAACAGAAAGCATTACATAAGGAAGTTATCCTCTCGCCTCCCAGTCTTAGAAACAGATTTCATAAATAATAATGGCTCTGCCTCCGAGCCAGGAACCTAATTTACCCAAACAACCAAACCAACAATTTAACTATTCCTGAGACCACGCTCAGAAGTAACCCACCAAACATTTAACCATTCCTGAGACCATGCTCAGAAGTAACCCACCAAACATTTAACCATTCCTGAGACCATGCTCAGAAGTAACCCACCAAACATTTAACCATTCCTGAGACCATGCTCAGAAGTAACCCACCAAACATTTAACCATTCCTGAGACCATGCTCAGAAGTAACCCACCAAACATTTAACCATTCATGAGACCATGCTCAGAAGTAACCCACCCAACATTTTACCATTCCTGAGACCATGCTCAGAATGAGCCCTTTTCCAACCTTGTGCTGTGACAAATAACCCCTTTTTTGTTAAATTAAAAAAATTGATATAACATAAATATGTACATCGACAGCGGGGAGGGGAGGAAACTTGATCCAGTTTTCGTCACAGGCGAGTGATAATACGTTGCCTCTGTCCTTTATTTATAGCCTCAAATTTCCACCAAAATGTGACTGCTCCCTACCATGACTCAGCCAATGATTTGACCCTTCCCCTTAGCCTTGCAACACACCTTCAACCAATCCCTTAACCTCTGCCTTATCTCTACTTGGTAACCTACACCTTTCCTGCCTAATTCACCAGCTTCCCATTAACCAATCACCTTTCGGCCCAACTGACCTAGGTAAATCAGGGGTCATCCCTTGTCCCATATCAGTCTAATTGCCTCTGGGGCTTTCAAAAGAGTTATCAGATATTTATTAACATTTCTCCTAATTGTTTTAAGAAAGGACCTCTACATTTCCTTTAAATATAATAACTGTCATATTATTATTATTATTATTATTATTATTATTATTATTATTATTATTATTAATAATAATAATAATAATAATAATACATAAAGCACTACACACAAAGCAATGCTTTTTATTAATTGGCATATAATTTAAAAATATGCTGGCACAAAGATTTACAGAACCCACAATGTGCTATACAAATGATAGAAACACCTTTAGCAGGCTTGGTATCAACATTTTCTATTATTTTCATGATTGGTGCCCCTTTTTAATACATGCATGTGAAATACTAGTAGCTACATTTACATTTCTGATTATTAAATAAAATGAATGCAATTCATTAATATAAACTCTACAGTTTATTACCGTCCCTTCCAGTATTGATCCCAGTTAAGAGGGTGTTAAGCTTTATCTGAAGTACAAGAGTCGGGCACCTGTAACAAGGTCTTTCCAAACATTCCTTATGTTTAAGGGGGCCCCATAATATTACCCTAATGCATCTATAAATACATATACCTACTGATTCCTTAAAGGCAAGATGCTACTTAGAGGTTTGTGCTTTTAGGGCAGACATTGTTTAAGCATTATTTTCCTATAATGCTGGAATGCCTTTTAATTATTTCCAACTAACCTAACTAACAACAAACAATAATCCCCGTCTGGAAGTGCTTTAATTGCAGGTAAAGTTTCTATTCGCTGAAGGCATGAAAAGTATGTCCGCGGTCTCCTTCTGTTCAGAGTAAACAATGTATTAACCTGGATAATAAGCAAGTGGATCCTTGTGATTATATATTAGGCAGAAGATTGCCCGTTTATCCCCTCATTTAATTTAGTAACTTCTGTGAAAGGGATTAAAGGAAATTGCATTACATTTGGTGCCAGCATTACAGGCTTTTACTATCAAAATTAAAAATGATTGAATTTAGGTTCTCACTTAACGTTATAGCATACATATAAAAATAGAAGGAAGGTACACTTAATATATGAAATAAATCTGTTTATTAATATACCTCTTGATTTTATAGATTTTGGATCGTTAAGGTACGTACTGTAGTATGGGGTAGATCTTCAGAAATACGCTAATTTAGTTCAAATAATGTAAATTTCCCTAAATTGGTAACGGGTCTTAATTTCACACTTGTTAACGGGTATCTTCAAAGCTAATGATATGCAAAATTAAGGTCCGTTAGCAAAACGACCAACGTAACGTTACCTGAAGGAAGGGGATTAACGTAGCCTAAAAATATACACTGCACATGCGCACTGGGAAGGAACGGTCTAAGAGCACATTAGTTGATGACGCGTTAAGTATTAGCATGACCTTAATACCGGGCCCGTGAGTATATTACAATTTTAAATAAAAACACTTGCCTAACAGCAAACTTCTGCCATTTCTGTCTGCAAAACAGTAGGAATGGAATCTACCTCCTCTGCTGGGGTTACTACTACTACTGCTGCTGGGGAACCTAGAATCAGGAGCCAAAAATGTAATGATGAGGAGCTGGAGAGCCTCATTGAAGATGAAGATCTTGATAAGTCTGCAACTGCTCCCCGGACAGCCCCTGCAACTGCTCCCCTGCCATCACCTGCAGCTGCTCCCAAGTCATCTCCTGTGGCTACTCCCCAACCATCTCCTGTGGCTGGACCTGGCCACTCCTGTGGTTGGTTCCCTGGCCATTTCCTGTGGCTGGTTGCCCCGGCCATTTCCTTGGCTGGTTCTCTGGCCATTTTCTGTGGCTGGTTCCCCAGTCATCTACGGCGAGTCCCCAGCCATCTTCTGCGGCTGGTCCCCTGCAGCTGGTCCCCAGCCATCTTTTGCTTCTGGTCTCCGGCCATCTGGTGCTTCTGGTCCATGGCCATCTCCTGTGGCTGATCCCTGGCCATCTACTGCGGCTGGTACCTGGCTATCTCCTGTGGCTGGTCTGCAGCCATCTCCTGTGGCTGGTCTCTGGCCAACTCCACCTTCTGCTGCAGCTCCATCAACTGTCATGATGGAGATGCAGCAGGAATTAATGAAAATTCAAAGGGCAGGATTCAGGGACATAGTGGGTCACCTTGCCTGTCTGGACTCCAGGGCAACCTTCAATACCCAAATAACAGAGCAAGCTGCCAGACGCCAGGAGAAAGCAGCCATATGCCGTGATGAAGCTGCTGTGAGGCAAGGTCGCTAAATTCTACGGGTTATTAGACAGCACACAATGGAAGTTACTAAACGCATTGCACAGTTGAATGGGTCAGTCAGTGTCCTGACCTGGGCAATGCAGAAGAGTATAAACACATCTGTCCCCACAACCCCTGTAGTATCGGTGAAGTCACTGGCCATATCTGGGGTATCTCCAATACTTGATACAACTCCTCCTGATCCCTCTTTCAAGGACACACCAGTTTTGCCAGTACATGTCCACCGTGGGAGGCCCTGTACCCAAGGGCCATGTGCAGGAGGAGGCTGCCCCACCAAACAGAAGGTGTCATTTGTAAATATGTACATATAGATTTATTGTTGTCTGATGTGTATATTCTATTTGCTGTTTATTATATACTATATGTTACATTTAAAACAAAAAATTTACACACAGGGCCTGAACTGTGTATAAATAAATATTATTTGCGTTATTATTTGTTACTGTCTCCTTGAAAATCATTTTCTCATATGTAGATTCCTTTGGGAAAACTCACACGTCATACCATAAATTATGTATACAATAGTGGTCACATAAACCTATCTAACATTCACTTTCATCATTAAACATATAATTAATCCCATAAAAAACAAACAAATAAAAATCATGTGTTGCTCTATTTCAGCCACATTCCACAATATATCTATTAGTATAACACATCATGAAAGAGTAAATTTCTACACTCAGTCCATTCTTATGGGTACCACTTAAGGCCTTTATCTTTCCCTTGTAGGTTATTTAAAGAAATAACGCAATGCTCCACAGAGTTTAGAAGTGAGTAGGGGCAGCTTACAGCAGGCGCTAAATATAGTTACGTTACTAGCATAACAATAACAGTAACGAAGGTCTGAGGATCTCCATTGTTAGGTAAAGTGCTCATTACCATATGAAGAAGTCTAATGCAAGGTACCCTTAATTTTAAGGAAAATAGCTGAACAACGTATCGTTAAGCAACTTTGAGAATATGGGTTACGGATATGTTTATGTTAAAATGAGATAACGTTACCTAAAAAAATGAGCGGTCCAGTCCAAGGTGAATGGTGCTCAGTCACGGTTTGAGCTATGGTAAAGTCCTGTTTCAGTTAATTCTCTAATGTATGGAATGCCTTTTGTTGATACTTTATCTCCAGTGAGAGTAGTAGTAGTACTAAGCCTGGGAGGTAAATAGTGCCAAGTTATACCCACCACAACTTGTTGTACAATATATAATATAAACTCCCATAGGCCAGTATATAGGAGAACTATGTGAGGGGAGGTAAAAATAATAAATGCTGATGCCGGTTACCTGATTTGAAGACCCTTCACCACTCATTCCATGGAATTTCCGTGGGGCATGCAGTCCGTCGTTGAGATGATCAAGAAGCAGTGTGTAAAAAAATAAAGCACAGCCAATGCAGCAAGAAATTGGATCAGCCAAGTGTAAATCCCATAAAATTGTTGTTTGTTAAAGCAAAGCTCACATGGACAAATGTGACCAAAATAAAAACACCTACGTGTTTTATAGGTTGCCCATTGACTGCTATAGTGGCTATTCTTGCCTATATTATATAGACATGATGTACCACTGTGCCAATCAATGGGTAGAGGGTGGAGTAGTTGTGCTGGGAGGGTGGTTAGGCCTCCTGGGTGGGTAGAGGGGGAGGGGGGTTAACCCCTTAATTACTATAGCGGTTACTAACCGCTGAGGTGATTAAGGGGTTAGAGGCATTAGTTTGTATTTTTATTGTGGTGTTGCTGCCCACAGAGGACAAGGACGTGGGGGATGGTGATAAGACGGCCTTCATCCTGGCATGGGGTAAGTGAAAGTTTTATTTACTTTATGCTGGCTGGATAATGTTGAAATGGACTGGGAGATCTCTGGAGAAGAATTATGAGCAGTATTCAGAATTAATTTTGTCTGTCATGTTGTGTCTCAGTATCCATTTCTGTGTAAAAGAATGTGTTTGTTTATAAGGATGAGGTTCGCTGACAGTAGATTTCACCGTCATGCCTGTGGCTGAACGCCCAGAATTATAGTGATAAGATACATGTAATCTGTTGTTGTACAGAATTATAGGGATAAGATGTACCCTGACGTACCTTGTTGTTGTACTGAGCTGTTTTGTTCAAGTTTTAGTAGCTTTTAGGGACCTTGAAAATGATAGACTAGTATATAAGCTTGGTCTTGGGAGCAGGGTGAGAGAGAATAACAGACCCTTGCCCGTGGCATGAGATAAGCTTGAAGGTTTTGCGTGCAAGAACAGTCGTGAGATGCAATTACCAGGAATGGGGGTTCGCTGGCTGTCTACATGTGGTATCATGCTTGCAGTAAGACCATGACATGTTTATTCATAGCTAAATAACCAATAGATTGTATTTGACTAACAATTGATGTTGGTGCGTTCATTTGTATTTGTGATTGAGACCAGCAGTCCGATCCTAAATATTATTATCTGTCTGTGAAATAAGTATTTCCCTGTCAATACAATTGGCGTCACGAACTGGGACTGGACGTTTTACTCTGAGTGCACGTGAATGATATTATCATCTTGGGTTTTGGATTGTCAATTATTGGAGCGATAATGTGTTGTTGTATAATAAGATGTTTAGCTGAAAGGGAATTTTTCTTAGCAAGATACAAGCAGGATGGAAGCTGCTACATGTTCACTCTCTCTCCAATTCACTGACCAACATTACATTGTATACACCAGGCCTGCACAACTTGTAAAGTGAGAAGGGCCGAAATGCTCCAAGAAAAACAGATTTGTGCCGCATGGGTAAAACAGCATTTATTATTACAAATGATACATTTCTTTTTTTAAAAGACTGTCACGGAAGACCAGCATTTTTAACACCTTATACCTTCTTGGATCAATCCACTAGGCAGGACAACATTGTTGAATAAAATGGGGTTTATTTGGTGAGACCGCAGACATACTAAAAAATGCACAAAACATCATATCATCTCCCCTCAGCACCCTTCATCATCTCCCCTAGCAACATTCATCAGCTCCTCCCAGCACCCATCAGCTCTCCCCCAGCACCCTTCATCTCCCCCAGCACCTTTCAGCTTTCCCAGCACCCTTCAGCTTTTCCAGCACCCTTCAGTTCTCCCCCAGCACGCTTCATCTCCCCCAGCACCGTTCAGTTCTCCTCCAGCACCTTACATCTCCCCAGCACCCTTCAGTTCTCCCCCAGCACCCTTCAGTTCTCCCCCAGCACCCTCCAGCTCCCCCAGCACCTTTCAGCTCCCCCAGCACCCTTCAGTTCTCCCCCAGCAACCTTCAGCTCTCCCCTAGCACCCTTCCGCTCTCCCCAGCACCCTTCATCTCTCCCAGCACCCTTCAGTTCTCCCAGCACCCTTCAGCTCTGCCAGCATCCTTCATCTCCCCATGCATCTTTCATCTCTCCCCCTAGCACCCTTAAGCTCTCCCCCTAGCACCTTCAGCTCTCCCCCAGCACCCTTCAGTTCTCCCAGCACCCTTCAGCTCCCCAAATATCCTTCAGCTCTCTCCTAGCATCCTTCAGCTCTCCCCCCAGCGCCCTTCATCTCTTCCCCAGTACCCTTCAGCATTCGTGTTCTTGACACCCACCTGGAATGTCATCCCATTGTTTTAGGGGTCCTGTATGTATATTTAACAGTATCAGTCAGGAGGGGTCAATACAATTAGAATTTAGTTGCAGCCTTTTGGTCAGCTGTGGTGTCATAAGTGAGTTAAAATACACATTCAGTATATATGTATATATGAATAAAACTGAAATAGCAGTATTAGTCCAGTTGGGATAGTGCAGAATAAATGAGTACTTCAGTATTAGGTGATACCTTTTTTATTTGGACTAAGTTTGTTATAGCACAAGCTTTCGAGAGTTCTCCTCTCTTCCTCAGGTCCCCCATACTGATTAACAAAGGAATCTATGGCTAAAACAGTGTTTGGGAGAGCAGGAAAAAAAACAGAGATGTAATGTAGATAAGGTAGGGTGAGAAATTGTTTGAAGACATGGAAGGGTAATAAAACAGTGACCAGGAACAGCATGGAGGGGGAAGGGGATGCTTTGGGGGGAGGGCTGTGGATAAGAAGAGAGGCACGCAGGATAACTACAAACAATTGTGATAGCATGTGAGAAACCCCATATCCGCATAAACTCCTCTTGTTTTGGTGTCAAAGACAGTAAATAAAGCCTTTCACAAGAGTTCAGGCAATTTACACCTTTTTACCAGGATCATGCATTGAGGAAAACAAGTTAATGAAATAAATTGTACATTTATTCACAAGAAAAGGCATACACACAATGATACACAAACCTCGGGCAGAAAGAACACTTACTTGGGAACTGAGATAAAAAACTAGATTCCAGGCAGATTTTGCTGAAGCAGCAATGTTGAAAGAGCCGCCCGCCATCTTTCTTGCTGGAGACTTGAAACTTAGAATCTTAGTGAACCTTAGAGAACCGTAGAGAACTTTAGAGAACAAAGAGGACTTAGGGCCTCATTCAGAAAGCGTTCATAAGCCACTTATCAAGCACTTATCACCCAAAATGCCTACTGCTATTCAGTAAGCAGTGATAAGAGGGTGATAAAAGACTGAAAAAAATCACAGAGGCAGCGATGATAAGCCACTTATGACCACTTTTCGGCATGTTCATAAACTCGTGCAATTCTAGTAGCAGTGATTTGGCTATGAACGCCTATCACCGCTCTAGAATGGTGATTTTATCACAAAATTCTCACGCCAGAAAAAGTTGGCTTAAAGGTGTTGGAAACCTGCAGAGAAGCGGCGAGATGGGACTTAGAAAAAAAATGCATTTTTCCTGCAAAGGATTGATGCCGGGAATCTCTGGAGCTGATATCCATTAATATTAGCACCAGAGACCCCTGGCATGAATCCTGTGCAATAAAAATGCATTTACAGTAAACTTCATTACCATAGCGGATAGCCTCAGGGACCCCCTACTTCCTGAGATACAGGCCCCGTTATGAGGGGCCAGTATCTCCTATGCATTTAAATGTCAGCGTCACGTGACCATGGGAATAAAATGCATAGGAGATACCGGCCCCCCATAATGGGGCCTGTATCTCGGCAAGTAAGGGGTCCCTGAGGCTGAAACCAATGCGGTTCAGCTCAGGAGACCCCCTGCTCATCTAAACTATTAACAAAATTTAAATTTATACACATACATTTCGGGCGATATTTGCACAGGGAGAAACGGCAGCTCTCTCTGCAGTAGATACAACTCGCCGGGTAAGGCCTTTTCAGAGGGTCGTTCATCAGATCACCGGCTTATCACCCGTTTTGTGAATTTTGCTATGACAGGTAATGAAGGCTTTCTGAATACCGTGATAGCAACGCTCATAAAAAGGGTGATTTAAATGGTCCGGTGATTTTTTTTATGAATCTCTGAATTCTCTGAATGAGGCCCTTAATGCGGATATGGGGTTTCTCACACACTATCACAATTGTTTGTAATTATCCTGCCTGCCTCTCTTCTTGAGCTGTCCGGTGATGGTAGTGTGGACACAGGACCAGGTTTCTGGGGTATGCAATGTATTGTATATAATGTATACCCTGTTCATTTATGTACCGTATTTGTAACCATGTATTATTTGTCAGATTAACTATGACCAGGACATACTTGAAAACGAGAGGTAACTCTGAATGTATTACTTCCTGGTAAAACATTTTATAAATAAATAAATAAATAAATAAAGGAGAAGTAATAATAGAGACCGACACTTATCGGTGGCAAATACAGCTGACTGGGACGAATATAGACCAACATATTGAGGCAGACACTGTGCTTGTTACGGTTGATATAGTCATCCCAGCTCTCATTTCTATACAGCTAGATTCAGGGGACCCTGAGTTGCAGCAGGGAACTAAGCTCAGAAACAAAAGAGAAGGTAGGGGGAGGTAATTGCAGCAGGACAGGGAAGTACCCATTTAGTACTTATACATGGGGGAAAATAGGCCTGTATATTGTACCAACCCTCATACAGATTAAAACCTATTGCTTTCATTTTGTTTCTGTATTATTACAGATAGTGATTCCAGGTCCAGATGCAAAATTGTGGGTGATTAACATACCTGAGTCTCACTGTCATCAGTTTGCCAAATCGACTGACCAAATAAACCAATGGACCTGTGATGACATCGCCAGCACCAAAGAGACAGTGAATCCCTATGTCGGAGTTCCCTGGACCAATAGTGATTGTGAACGTTGGCAAGGACCTCAGTTATTCGGGACTCAGGCCTCTTCGATCATTAGTATAACCCGACTCGCTGTGATGAATGTACCATCCAAAGGGGCTTTATGTTTCTATAATAATGGTAGTGCCACATCACTTGATGTAGGGCACTCAACTTGTTCTGAAACGGATGGGGGTATTGTAGTATCAAGGAGTGGATCAGAAGGCAACAATACTTTGAAACAAATAATTATAGGAAATGTCCCCAAATTATTCTACAGCTGGAATGCTTTAATAGGTAGGAGCTCACTAAGTTTACCGATTGATGTTTATTTTTTATGTGGACATTGGGCATACCAATGGTTGCCAGTAGATTGGACAGGGACCTGTTATATTGGCTCTGTAACGCAAAACTAGACCAACTCCACCACAACGACGTATGCGCAATAGGCGCAGTTCTCTTGTAAGCAAACCCCATGCTGCGCCAAGTATTGTATTCCCTTCGTATGGGTTATAATTAGCTTGCACTCGTATTAATGCTTTAGCCGAGCTGTTAGGTAATGCCCTCAATTCTACTGTTGATGCCATAGAACAGTTAAGCATCGAACAGGTACAGATCAGTGCTGTAGCTTTGCAAAATCGTATGGCTTTAGACTACCTTCTTGGTGCCAAAGGAGGTGTCTGTGTGATAGTGCTAGGTATTTTACTATGTATTCTTATGTGGAAATTGTTTCTGTCTCATTACTTGTATCACCAAAGCCACTGTACACACTTTACCACTTAAGTTCAAACCTGCATATGGATAGTTTGATTATACACTCAGAGACAGCAGGTGGAGTGTACCAGGAGTGGTGTGTGTCCCTGTCTCTGATGGTTTAGATCAAAATTGCAAATCTTTACTCAAAAGATTGTTGTTATTAACGATATTAACCATTTTAGTTGTCTAGGCCTCAGAACGAGCAGGTGGAATGTAAGGAGAAGAAGATTTATCTTGTTTCTGATGGCCTAGCTCTATAATCTCAGTTATATAATGAGTTAACTTTTCTTGCCTAAATGTCTATGATGGCTGAAATTGTGTCAGAAATAAATTTTCTGTTTATAATAATGGATATGAGAGTCTGGAACAATATGTCAGGTTCTGCAAAAGATATGTGTTTACAGTTTCGATAGGCACCAGGCCCCCCACCTCCTGTTTCTATGCTTTGTTTTCTAAATCCGATTCAGCACAGTTTAGCAGCTCAGAAGATACGTCCCCTTTCTAGGTCAGTATGCTGGCACTGAAAGAGGTTAATGTTTTAGTGAGTGCGTTGCCCCCCTGCTCGGGAGATAATGGTATATATGGTTGAACTTGGGAGCAGGGCAAGAGAGATTAACAGACCCTTGCCCAGTGGCATTAGATCTGCTTGAAGGCTTTGCGTGTGGGAACAGATGTGAGATGTCATTACCAGGAATGGGGGTTCGCTGGCTGTCTACATTTGGTATCGTGCTTCCAGTAAGAACATGACGTTTTTATCCGAAGCCAAGTAACTAATAAATTGTATTTGACTAACAATTGGTGTTGGTGTGTTCATTTGTATTTGTGAGTGAGACATCAGTCCGATCCTAAATATTACTGTCTGTCAGTGAAATAAGTATTTCCCTGTCAATACATATAGGGAGTAGCCCACGTGATCACTGAATGTATGCGTCTCGTCATTAGAACATGATATGCCTAGTAAACAATGTTAGTCTATATAAGCCTGCTTGGAACCTCCCCTGGGAGGTTTCTCTGGTGACCTTCCCGTGTGATCAAACAGTATGGAATAACGCAATAAATGACTCAATATAAAAAACCTGTGTTGGCTCTTGTCCGTGTGCAAAGAAACTGACAATGACAGTTTGGTGACGAGGATGGGATTCCAACATCTCCGACACTTGGACCAGAGGAGACAGACGGCTCTCATTGGGACGCTCAACTTTATGGCTATATGACAAGTTAAGGTACCTTTTGAAATGCCTTTAGTTTAAATGTTGAGTGTTTCATGAGGTCATGATGTCTCTTTGAAGTCTAGTCTGGGTGACGGAATCCCTTATTGAGTAAGTTATTGTACCTGTCAATTGATAAAAACTGTGTGGTATACACGTTCTTGGTGAGAATATTGTAAATCTGCCGTTGTTATAATCTGTGTGGTGGTTAAAATGGGTCAAAAGAATTCTGTTGAGGAAAAGGAGGGTCCTGAAAAAGGAACTCCAAATTATATTATTGTCCTCATTGTCCCCCTAAAGGTGTTATAACTGCTGCATTTACTTTAACCACTGACTGGACAAAAATGAACACAACAAAACAAAATAAGGAAGAAACAGAAAATGCAAAATAAATAAGGTAGAAACAATAAGTGAATTTGTTGATAGATTATTGAAAAAGATCAAGGCATGGAGGTATTGAGGAAGCAGAGACGAACGCAAGACCACATATAGTGGCGGCTTTTGTGAAAGGCTTCTATGCAGAAATTTGGACGCAAGTACAGGCTGTCTTTATTGGTTGGGAGCATAAAAGATTGTCAGAAACTGCTACTATGGTAGAACATATGCAAAGGAGCAGGGAACCTACAGTAAGAAAAAGGTTCGAGAAGTGATATGATAGGACCCAAGAGGGGTCATAGGATAGGGATCCAGGAAGGAACAGAAAATGTTATAATTGTAGAAAGTCAGCCACTCTGACATGAACCTCCAGCTGGTCACAGTCCAACTCCACACTCCTTCCCAGAGTGTCTCTCAGATGGTCCCCACACTCCTTCCCAGTGATGGACTTCATATGGACTGATCCGCAGTGTTCCTTATTTACCCCTTTATGGCTATCCTTTAACATTGAGCAAGGCTGCCAGCCAAGAGAAACAGTGCCTAGGGCTTAGGTCTGATAACTGATTCATTTAACTAATCCCTACCTTTGTTCTGATCTATTTCTATGGAGAGCTTCAACTGAGTGAATTACTTATTCTTTCTCCATAGAAATGACAGCAACAGTGGAATATCTAATTTACTTTCTTACATATTAATTCCATCCCCACACAATACCAGGTATCTAATCTGGGAGGAATTGCTAACACAGGCATAAATACAGACATAAGGTAATTATGTAAAAGACAGGACTTAGAATTACAACTAGCCCAAATCACTTCACAGAACAATGTTGATTCACTGGGAGATTGCATTTACATGGAATAAAGAATACAGGCTTTGAAATACATTCCATGTTCTCCCCCAGATATTAAATTACATTTGGCTGAAATAAGCCTTACATAGTTGGCCAAGTTACATGGATTTAGGGGTAAATAGCTGGGATTTCTCTTTATTAGGTCCGCCAGCTGCCCCTACCGTCACAATAGTGATAAGACATATTCTGTTGGTGTACAGAATTATAGGGATAAGATGTACCCTGACGTACCTTATTGTTGTACTGAGCTGTTTTGTTCCAGTTTCACTAGCTTTTAGGGACCTTGAAAATGATAGACTAGTATAAGGAGTAGCACGCGTGATCACCGAATGTAAGCGTCACGTCATTATAATATGATATGCCTAGTAAACAATGTTAGTATATATAAGCCAGCTTGGGACCTCCTGGGAGGAGTCTCTTCTGTGTGATCATACAGAATACTATAACGCAACAAGTTACTCAATATAACAAACCTGTATTGGCTCTTACGCACCCCTGCTCTATGGTAATGAAGGGGGTTTACTCCTCCTGCAACCGCCCCCGCAAGGCCTAAACACACATGACCAAATACCACCTTCACCCACCTCCGCTACCCGCAATAAAACGGGCACTGGTAGTCAACCCCTTCACTGTCTTAGTGGTTAGCCGCTAAGGTAATGAAGCTGTCTGAAAATGTATCTTTATCGCATAGGATTGAAGCCGGGGGTCTCCGGAGCTGATATTAATGGGTATCAGCTCCTGACACTCCCAGCATCAATCCGATGCAGGAAAAATGCATTTTCTTTTCTAAGTCTTGCTGTCAGATCCCATCTTGCCACCCAAGGGCTGGCGCGATTAATCTTTGATAAACTCGCCATTACAGAGCTCCGATAGTCTCATCAGAGCTACTAGAATAGCTACATTTGAGAAACACACACAAAGCTGCTGCTACACTCATAAACACTGCTGCTGATGCTACTGCTGACACTGACAGACACACACACACGCACACGCACACAACACAGCAGCTCAACACACACCACAGCAGATATACACACACACACGAACTGCTGCTACACACACACACAACACAAACAACACTGCACCTCCACACACACACACACTGGAGATCTACACACACACAACACAGCACATCTACACTCACAACACAGCACCTCTACACACAAACTGCTGCTACACACAAATGTAACGGGTATCCCCCCCCCAATCCCAGATACAGTGTGGGGGTGCAGGGAACATACAGTGTTACTCTGTGTTTGGTGCGTTACCTGTTGGCTCACAGGAGGGCTGAGCTTCCGCCACGGGGAACCTGGGGCAATTAAAATACTATGGACAAACACTTACTCGGTACAGCGCCTCCACCTGCGATGGCTCCCACCAGAGGGGGAGTGGTTCCTCGCAGGACACATACAAATAACCAATACACAATGATGTATAATAACTAGTGACTTTACTAACAGACAAGACAACATAGAATAACAGGTGTCCCTCTCTCGAGGAGGCACTTACTGCGACGTTCCGCAGGACGCTTCCACAACACCAGGTGATCCCACCCAGTGTCCAAAGAACCCCACCCAATGTCCCGCACTCTTGCAGAGATCGTGGGTGACTGCACAGTCACTATTAACTAAGGGCCCGTTGGTGCACTTGTGTATTAGATCAGGGGGGCGCAAACTTTTTTCCCTGCGCCCCCCTGCCGGCTGTCCCCTCACTCCCGCGCCCCCCCAACCCCAACTTACCCTCGCACCGGCGTAATGACGTCACGTTGCCATAGCAACGTGACGTCACATGACCTCGTAGCGTCATTTTGACGCCGCGTTGCCATGGCGACGCCGGGAGGAAGCCGCCGGAGCCACGGGTAAGTATGGTTTACAGAGGCCCTGCAGCTCCCACGGCACTTAATTTAAGTGCCTTCGGGAAGCGCGCGGGGCCTCTGTAAACCCCGCGCCCCCCGTCGGCAGTCTCGTGCCCCCCCTGGGGGTCGCGCCCCACAGATTGCGCACCGCTGTATTAGATAGTACCTGCCGAGCACTCCCGTGCTCGGATCTCCAACGGGCTTCACAAAGGATCAGTCGTAGGATGACGTCATCTGATCCCCAACCGGCCTCCTTGCACGCGGACCGCCGAGGGCGAACCCACCCTGGAAACAGTCTCTGAGGACCCCAACTTGGATCCGAACCTATTAGCAGGAACCGCAGCACCCACTGTGTTCCTATCTAATCTACCCTACTGTGACAGGATCCCTAACCTAGGACCTGTCCCTACAGCACTAAGTGACACGCACTATACTATAGGCCGTCCCTATGGCTTAGGGGGAAACTTGATGGCTTAGGGGGAAACTCCTAGGGGCCTACAGGGGTTAATAACCTGCCCCACTCCCCTAACTCTTCCCGGTCCTGACTATTACTAAACTAGTCCCAGTGCCTACAGCAACAAGCTGTGACCCACTGGATGCTGGCAGCCCACGTGCTGCGCAACAAGGTGCCTGCCTTTCAGACCTCACAGCACTGACAGCCGTGACTTTGACAAGGCAGCACTACACTAAGGGCAGCGTCCCTATCTTGGGCCTCCCTCAGCACTTACTCACTAACCTAGTGGGGAGTTGGGGCCTACCTGGGGTGTGGGTACCTATGTGGGTACAGGAGCTGCACTCGCTCCCCGCACCCTTCCTTCCCTCACAGCTCCCTCGCTCCAACTCACTTAACTGACACCTATCAGCGCCTGCAGCAACGCACTGCGAATTAACCTCAGCCCGCTTTTCCACTTCTTCCCTTCTGTTCCCCAATTCCAACTAAGGTAAGTGACAGGGTCCCTAGCCTGAGGGCTGTCCCTGGCAACACTCACTCTACTGGGGGACTCAGGGCTATCTCGGGCCTTTGGGGCTGCTGGCCTAGTACAGGGAGTCACTGACTCCTGCACCCTACCTCCTTCCTCTTGCTGCTCCTGGTCTGGACTGACTAGCGTGGGCTCAGCGCGCGAATTGTATCTATCTGCCTCCAGACCTATTGGCTCCCTGGCATCATGTGGGGCGTGCAGAGGCTCCTGGGACTCGTAGTCCCTGCCTAAGGCCTTCCCTAATAGGCTAGGGTTTCGCGGGCTTCCTGGGCTCTTTCCTGCGCATGCGCGACCTATCTGGGGCTGCCTCACTGCTTCCCTGCCTAGCCTTGCCCTCGCGCGACTTCGCACTGACTCTGGGGCTCTACCTGCGCATGCGCGACCACTGCGCATGCGCGAGCTAAGGGGCAATGGCGGCGCCCTCTCCGCCCGGCTCCGAGAGCGCCGGGATCCCCGTGACATGCGTGCGGCCTTGGCAACCGGCCGCACGCGTCCCCGGCAACCCCCGAGCCGGGACCTGACCGCCCTCACCTCCCGTATCACCCGACGGGGCCGCCATTGGACTGGGCGGCACCCGCGATCGGCAGAGAGGTGAGGGGGGTGCTGACACTCCGGGGAAACATGGCTATACACTCCCCCTGGTGAAAAACCCAACGTCCCCGCTTGGGGAACGACATACCCTGGCATAAGTTTACACAATAAAAAATTGCATAGCATAATTGGTACACTTAGCAGGTCGACTATACACAGGTTACAATGCACTTCCCATGGAGTGACTGAAACGAGCTGAGACCATTTGTGGGGTGCCCCTAACTGATCATGTGGGGGTACCTCACTTTTGCGTCCGTGAGCCTCTCCCAGAAAAACCTCTTGGAGAGTACACTCTGGGGTGACAGTCACCGGTTCAGTACTACTTCCTCCCCCTGGTGGAAGGAATAGCACAGTGTCTCTGGGCCAGACCTTTACCCGGCCATCCGCTGCATGGATGCGATAGGCCAGGAGATCTTGACCTTTTCCTCGGTCCAGCACATGGCGGACAGAGCGCTCCATGTTGCGCTTAGAGGGGGCAAATTTTAATGGGGCATTTACAACACAGTCCTTGTCTCCAAGCATTTGGGAGGCTTCCACTGGGAAGCGAGCGCTTAGCAAGGTCTCTGTACTCAAAGTTTCTGTTTCACCCAGCAGGGGGTAAAGGGTAGATACCTTACCACTGCGGTGATTCCCGGTGGACAACAGGTCCTCGGAGACACTGTTAGTTCCCACCTTGGCTGTCTTGGGACCGGTCCCCGGCATTTCTGGGGCAGTCCATTCACTGTCTTCAAACTCGGGAGCGTTGGATCCCAGTCCTGGGACCATTTGGGTCGGAGGGCACGGGCTCTCACTCAGATCAGGAACCTTAATTCTGGCCTTTTTCACGGTCACCTCCATCGGAGCCTGTGGGGAGTTAGTAGGTTCCTCGCCACTCCGCTGGCTTGCGATGGGCTTCTCTCCATCTGGAACACTGTCAGGTAGGTAGGGGTCCACTCGCACCACCGTACAGCTACCTTCTAAGGAGGACACCTCCGCCAGGACGCGATGCAGAGGGGAGCCATTCGCCCTGGTGACCAGACTTAAGGAGCTATTGTGCTCCGCGGTCACCTGGAGGCTCACCC
The DNA here is from genome assembly GCF_040206685.1 of Ascaphus truei. Lineage (NCBI taxonomy): Eukaryota > Metazoa > Chordata > Amphibia > Anura > Ascaphidae > Ascaphus > Ascaphus truei. The sequence continues at coordinate 410,304,591 of NC_134485.1, read as the reverse complement.
CCAACACCCCTGGGGCAGTCGACTCACCCTTGTCTTCGTTCGGTACTGGTCCCCATTCTAGGACCGATGGTACCATTGGAATAAGCCGGACAGGCCCTGGTAGGGCACACAGGCCCATATCAGGATCCGCAACATCTGGATACACCTCCTCTAGGGCCACGGGCCCACAGCAGGCTCTGTATCCGCCGAAATAGTGGGTTCAATGACGTCACTAAAGTGGTCCGCCGGCAGGCACATCACCGCGAACGGTTGGTCGCTGGAATCACCAAAGGAAGATGGGGGTATAGACACCTTACCCTGTGATTCCTAAGTCTCCTTTTTATCACCGCTGGGGTGGTTCGCTGGCAGGCGCATCGCCACCGATGGTTCACTCGGTTCCATAGTTAGCCGGGCAGAAGATTCCTGCTCGGGAACCGGGTCTAGAATGTTCACGTGGGCACACGGGCCCACCGAAATCTCTATGAGAGGGGTAGATGGGTTAGCTATACTGACCGGCTCCTCGTCCTCTGCTGGTTCGGTAGACTGCGGCTGCATGGGCATCAGGAACTGTGTCCCGCAGCAGACACACTCGGGTCCCCAGCTCAATTCGCCATCAGGAAAGTCACAGTTGGGGCAAAGGCCTCTGACGTACCTTTTTCCTGCAAATCTCACTATCTTAACCCCTCCTGGTAGGTGATAGAGCCTAAAATCCATACCGCCAGAGAGTTTAAGGTCTTTCTGTAAGCACGGGCACACAAGAAACATTGCACAAAGTCCTTCTACTGGCCAAGCACCATACAACGGAGGATGTGGTTCATGGCATCCTGTACTTTCCTCCGTGGTGACAGCAGTTACTGATTTAGGCTCACTGTGCTTGCTCCCCCTGGTGGAATCTGAAGGAGGGGCAGCACACTCTTTCAAGGAGTGATCCTGGCTCTGCATGGTGTCACTTAGTTGGCGGGGGCGGGGCTTAAGGTTTTTCGCCAAGCCCAGACAGTTTGCAACATTTTCCCGCGCGGGCGGGAAATCAGCACGTGGCTTCTTCATGGCGAACAAAAATAGCACAATTTAAGAAAAAAATACCGGGCACCCCAAGTCGATCTCAGCAGCACCTCCAAATGTAACGGGTATTCCCCCCCCAATCGCAGATACAGTGTGGGGGTGCAGGGAACATACAGTGTTACTCGGTGTTTGGTGCGTTACCTGTTGGCTCACAGGAGGGCTGAGCTTCCGCCACGGGGAACCTGGGGCAATTAAAATACTATGGACAACCACTTACTCGGTACAGCGCCTCCACCTGTGATGGCTCCCACCAGAGGGGGAGTGGTTCCTCGCAGGACACATACAAATAACCAATACACAGTGATGTATAATAACTAGTGACTTTACTAACAGACAAGACAACATAGAATAACAGGTGTCCCTCTCTCTCTCGGAGGCACTTACTGCGACGTTCCGCAGGACGCTTCCCAAACACCAGGTGATCCCACCCAGTGTCCAAAGAACCCCACCCAATGTCCCGCACTCTTGCAGAGATCGTGGGTGACTGCGCAGTCACTATTAACTAAGGGCCCGTTGGTGCACTTGTGTATTAGATAGTACCTGCCGAGCACTCCCGTGCTCGGCTCTCCAACGGGCTTCGCAAAGGATCAGTCGTAGGATGACGTCATCTGATCCCCAACCGGCCTCCTTGCACGCAGACCGCCGAGGGCGATCCCACCCTGGAAACAGTCTCTGAGGACCCCAACTTGGATCCGAACCTCTTAGCAGGAACTGCAGCGTCCGCTGTGTCCCTATCTAATCTACCCTACTGTGACAGGATCCCTAACTTAGGACCTGTCCCTACAGCACTAAGTGACACGCGCTATACTATAGGCCATCCCTATAGTACAGCAACCATGATGGCTTAGGGGGAAACTCCTAGGGGCCTACAGGGGTTAATAACCTGCCCCACTCCCCTAACTCTTCCCGGTCCTGACTATTACTAAACTAGTCCCAGCGCCTACAGCAACAAGCTGTGACCCACTGGATGCTGGCAGCCCACGTGCTGCGCAACAAGGTGCCTGCCTGTCAGACCTCACAGCACTGACAGCCGTGACCATGACAAGAAAGCACTACACTAAGGGCAGCGTCCCTATCTTGGGCCTCCCTCAGCATTTACCTATTAACCTAGTGGGGAGTTGGGGCCTATATGGGGTGTGGGTACTTATGTGGGTACAGGAACTGCACTCGCTCCCCGCACCCTTCCTTCCCTCACAGCTCCCTCGCTCCAACTACTTAACTGACACCTATCAGCGTCTGCAGCAACGCACTGCGAATTAACCTCAGCCCGCTTTTCCACTTCTTCCCTTCTGTTCCCCAGTTCCAACTAAGGTAAGTGACAGGGTCCCTATCCTGAGGGCTGTCCCTGGCGGGACTCTACTGGCGGGACCCCACTCTACTGGGGGACTCAGGGCTATCTCGGGCCTTGGGGGCTGCTGGCCTAGTGCAGGGAGTCACTGACTCCTGCACCCTACCTCCTTCCTCTTGCTGCTCCTGGTCTGGACTGACTAGCGTGGGCTCAGTGCGCGAATTGTATCTATCTGCCTCCAGGGAGATCCTAAGCCCTATTGGCTCCCTGGCATCATGTGGGGCGCGCAGAGGCTCCTGGGACTCGTAGTCCCTGCCTAAGGCCTTCCCTAATAGGCTAGGGTTTCGCGGGCTTCCTGGGCTCTCTCCTGCGCATGCGCGACCTATCTGGGGCTGCCTCACTGCTTCCCTGCCTAGCCTTGCCCTCGCGCGACTTCGCCCTGACTCTGGGGCTCTACCTGCGCATGTGCGACCACTGCGCATGCGCGAGCTAAGGGGCAATGGCGGCGCACTCTCCGCCCGGCTCCAAGAGCACCTGGATCCCCGTGACGCGCACGCGTCCCCGGCAACCCCCGAGCCAGGACCCGACCGCCCTCACCTCCCGTATCACCCGACGGGGCCGCCATTGGACTCAGCGGCACCCGCGATCGGCAGAGAGGTGAGGGGGGTGCTGACACTCCGGGGAGACCTGGCTACACAAATATAACAGCACAGCACACACACATCTGCTGCTAAACTCAAACACTGCTGCTGCTGCTGCTGCTGCCGCTGACACTGACACACACACACACACACACACACACACACACACACACACACACACACACACACACACACACACACACACACACACACACACACACACACACACACACACACACACACACACAGAGAGAGAAACAAACTGCAGACAGACACTCACTTGCTTTGCAGACTCTCTCTCTCTCCCCCACCCCACCAATTCAACTGAATCTTCTCAGTTCACGGAGCAAGGGGGAGGAGTCAACCCGTGGCTGATACTTGTTAACCAATCCCCTGCCCTGTCTCAGAGCTATTCCTAATTTTAGACTTATCCCCTGCCCTGTCTCAGCTCTTCTGAAAGCTGATTGGCTGAAAATAATCACATTGAAATCAGCACTTTACAAGCAGCTAAATTTCCGGGCATTACTAATTGGATATTGCCCGGAATTTTAACCAATCAGAGGGCAGGAATTTCAATAATGCCCGGAATATGACTGCTTTAGCCTATAATATTTGTTACTGTCTCCTTGAAAATCATTTTCTCATATGTAGATTCCTTCGGGAAAACTCACACGTCATACCATAAATTATGTATACAATAGTGGTCACTTAAACATATCTAACATTCACTTTCATCATTAAATATATATTTAATCCCATAAAAAACAAACAAATAAAATTCATGTGTTGCTCTATTTCAGCCACATTCCACAATATATCTATTAGTATAACACATCATGAAAGAGTACATTTCTACACTCAGTCCATTCTTATGGGTACCACTTAAGGCCTTAATCTTTCCCTTGTAGGTTATTTAAAGAAAAAACGCAACGCTCCACAGAGTTTAGAAGTGAGTAAGGGCAACTTACAGCAGGCAAAAAATATAGTTACGTTATTAGCATAACAATAACAGTAACGAAGGTCTGAGGATTTCCATTGTTAGGTAAAGTGCTCATTACCATACTGTATGAAGAAGTCTAATGCAAGGTGCCCTTAATTTTAAGGAAAATAGCTGAACAGCGTATCGTTAAGCAACTTTGAGAATATGGGTTACGGATATGTTTATGTTAAAATGAGATAATGTTACCTTAAAAAATGAGAGGTCCAGTCCAAGGTGAATGGTGCTCAGTCACGGTTTGAGCTATGGTAAAGTCCTGTTTCAGTTAATTCTCTAATGTATGGAATGTCTTTTGTTGATATCTCCAGTGAGAGTAGTAGTAGTACTAAGCCTGGGAGGTAAATAGTGCCAAGTTATACCCACCACAACTTGTTGTACAATATATAATATAAACTCCCATAGGCCAGTATATAGGAGAACTATGTGAGGGGAGGTAAAAATAATAAATGCTGATGCCGGTTACCTGATGTGAAGAGCTTTCACCACTCATTCCATGGAATTTCCGTGGGGCATGCAGTCCGTCGTTGAGATGATCAAGAAGCAGTGTATTAAAAAATAAAGCACAGCCAATGCAGCAAGAAATTGGATCAGCCAAGTGTAAATCCCATAAAATTGTTGTTTGTTAAAGCAAAGCTCACATGGACAAATGTGACCAAAATAAAAACACCTGCGCGTTTTATAGGTTGCTCATTGACTGCTATAGTGGCTATTCTTGCCCATATTATATCGGCATGATGTACCACTGTGCCAATAAATGGGTAGAAGTGGAGTAGTTGTGCTGGGAGGGTGGTTAGAGGGGTTTGGGGGTTAACCCCTTAATTACTATAGAGGTTACTAACCGCTGAGGTGATTAAGGGGTTAGAGGGCATTAGTTTGTATTTTATTGTACTGTTGCTGCCCACAGAGGACAAGGACGTGGGGGACGGTGATAAGGACGGCCTTCATCCTGGCATGGGGAAAGTTTTATTTACTTTATGCTAGCTGGATAATGTTGAAATGGACTGGGAGATCTCTGGAGAAGAATTATGAGCAGTATTCAGAATTAATTTTGTCTGTCATGTTGTGTCTCAGTATCCATTTCTGTGTAAAAGAATGTGTTTGTTTATAAGGATGAGTTTCACTGACAGTAGATTTCACCGTCATGCCTGTTGCCAGAATTATAGTGATAAGATACATGTATTCTGTTGTTGTACAGAATTATAGGGATAAGATGTACCCTGACGTACCTTGTTGTTGTACTGAGCTGTTTAGTTCAAGTTTTAGTAGCTTTTAGGGACCTTGAAAATGATAGACTAGTATATAAGCTTGGTCTTGGGAGCAGGCTGAGAGAGAATAACAGACCCTTGCCCGTGGCATGAGATAAGCTTGAAGGTTTTGCATGCAAGAACAGTCGTGAGATGCAATTACCAGGAATGGGGGTTCGCTGGCTGTCTACATGTGGTATCATGCTTGCAGTAAGACCATGACATGTTTATTCATAGCTAAGTAACCAATAGATTGTATTTGACTAACAATTGATGTTGGTGTGTTCATTTGTATTTGTGAGTGAGACAGCAGTCCGATCCTAAATATTATTATCTGTCTGTGAAATACGTATTTCCCTGTCAATACAATTGGCGTCACGAACTGGGACTGCACGTTTTACTCTGAATGCACGTGAATGATATTATCATCTTGGGTTTGGGATTGTCAATCATTGGAGCAGTAGTGTGTTGTTGTATAATAAGATGTTTAGCTGAAAGGGAATTTTTTCTTAGCAAGAAAGGAAGCAGTGTCCCTGTGAAGTTGCTTGACTGGGTGTCAGATCCATGGATATCTGTGTCGGAGATTTATATTTGCTTATTAATAAGTAATAATAAATTGCTTCTTTGAATACCGACTCATTCACTAATCCACTAGGGGTATAGTGGATATTGTCCAATGTAGTATAAATAAAGGCTTGGTGATAAATAACCAAAGTAGATTTTCAGTATTGTAGAACTTTATTTCTGTACTTCAAGCACAGAGATAGAAGCAGGATGGAAGCTGCTACATGTTCACTCTCTCTCCAATTCACTGACCAACATTACATTGTATACACCAGGCCTGCACAACTTGTAAAGTAAGAAGGGCCGAAATGCTCCAAGGAAAACAGATTTGGGCCGCACGGGTAGAACAGCATTTATTATTACAAATGATACATTTCTTTTTTTAAAAGACTGTCACGGAAGACCAGCATTTTTAACACCTTTATACCTTCTTGAATCAATCCACTAGGCAGGACAACATTGTTGAATAAAATGGGGTTTATTTGGTGAGACCGCAGACATACTAAAAAATGCACAAACATCATATCATCTCCCCCCAGCACCCTTCATCATCTCCCCTAGCACCATTCATCAGCTCCCCACAGCACCCTTCATCATCTCACCCCAGCACCCATCAGCTCTCCCCCAGCACCCTTCATCTCCCCCAGCATCCTTCAGCTTTCCCCCAGCCCCTTTCATCTTCCCAGCACCTTTCAGTTCTCCCCCAGCACCCTTCAGCTGCCCAGCACCCTTCAGCTCCCCCAGCACCTTTCAGCTCCCCCAGCACCATTCAGTTCTTCCCCAGCACCCTTCAGCCCTCCCAGCATCTTTCAGCTCTCCCCCAGCACCCTTCATCTCCCCCAGCACCCTTGAGCTCTCCCCCTAGCACCCTTCAGCTCTCCCCTAGCACCCTTCCGCTCTCCCCCAGCACCCTTCATCTCCCCCAGCACCCTTCAGCTCTGCCAGCATCCTTCATCTCCCCAAGCATCTTTCATCTCTCCCCCTAGTACCCTTCATCTCTCACCTAGCACCCTTCCGCTCTCCCCAGCACACTTCATCTCCCCAGCACCCTTCATCTCCCCCAGCACCCTTCAGTTCTCCCAGTACCCTTCAGCTCCCCAGAACCCTTCAGTTCTCCCCCAGCACCATTCAGCTCTCCCAGCACCCTTCAGCTCCCCCAGCATCCTTCAGCTCTCCCCCTAGCATCCTTCAGCTCTCCCCCAGCGCCCTTCATCTCTTCCCCAGTACTCTTCAGCAGTCGTTCCCACCCCCCCATGCCTACTTGATCGTGGCGGCGGCAGAAGAAGCGGCGGCAGGCCTCAGCCTGGAGGAATGGGGGGGGGGGGGCACATCTCGGCAGCTTCTCAACTTCTGGTACTGAAGCGGGCTGGGAGGCAGGGAGCGTGTCAGCACGTCATACCTGACTGGAGCGGGCTGGGGGGATGGGGGGGAAGCACGTCTGCCTTGTGCTGGAGGAGTGAGCGCATCAGCCCTCTGCTGGAGGGGGGTGCGTGTCAGCCTTGTGCTGGGGAGAGGGAGCGTGTCAGCCTTGTGCTAGGGAAGGGGAGCGTGTCACAAGGCTGGAGCGTGCTCCTTCCCTAAAAGGGGAGGGGGTTGAGGGAGTCATCGCAGGCCGCACAGGGAGTCCCGGCAGGCCGTATGCGGACCGCGGGCCGTATGTTGTGCAGGCATGGTATACACTATATACAGACTGACCACACACTACAGATTAACCACTCCTCTTAATGACTAACAAGACTAAACTTGTCTTCCGGGTATTTTCTATTCTATACTGCTTTCCTTTATCAAGGCTTTCATGTGTTAATTTGTGTTTTATTGTATGATTCCTTTCTGTTGATCAACCAAGGCTTTCGTGTGTTCATTTGTGTTCTTGAAACCCACCTGGAATGTCATCCCATTGTTTTAGGGGTCCTGTATGTATATTTAACAGTATCAGTCAGGAGGGGTCAATATAATTAGAATTTAGTTGCAGCCTTTTGGTCAGCTGTGGTGTCATAATTGAGTTAAAATACACATTCAGTATACTGCTGCGGCAGACTTTATTCTAACAAATCACCGGTTTGTCCCTGGCTGGTTCCTGGAATACGACACTGTTCACCTGGAGCATGCCTCGTTCCCAGCCAGGGGTCATGCCCGGCTGACGCGTGGCTGATGTGTTAATTTATAATGGTTCAGGATTTAATAGGCTGCAATGCTTCGCGTGTCCGCCAGATGGCATAAAATCATGAATTGTAATGCAGTATATATATATATATATATACTGGAAAAAAACAACCCCTATAACCCCTAACATACAGTACTGTACACATACAGTAGTGTATATGCACATCAATGATACTCTGGGCCGGCGGGGGCGAGATGTGTTTGCAGCAGAGAGAGATCCGCTGCTCTCTCTGCGCAAACATCGGCACATTAAAAATTATTTAAAATACATTTTTATTCATAGTGTACATGTGCAGGGGGGCTCCGGAGCTGAACCGCGTTGGTTTCAGGCCGGGGGACCCCCTGATCCCCGAGATACAGACCCCTTTATGAGGTGCCGGTATCCCTCTGTATTTAAAGGTCCCGATCACGTGACCGCGGCCTGTAAACAAAGCAGGGGGATACCGGCACCCCCTAAAGTGGGCTGTATCTCGGGGGGCATGGGGTCCCCGGACCTAAAACTACAGCGGTTCTGCTCCGGAGACCCTCTGCACATGTACAGTATGAATAAAACACATATATAAATAAACACTCGTTCTTTACCTTAGCGGCTATGTGCTACGGTAACGAAGCAGCATTTCTGTATTTTAATAATATTGTACAGTGAGCAGGGGGTTCCCTGAGCAAGAAATGAATGCTCAGGGGACCCCCTGCTCCTGCACAATATTATTAAAAATACAGAAATGCTGCTTCATTACCATAGTGTATAGCCGCTAAGGCAATGAAGGGGTTAACCCACCATTGCCCGCTTTATTGTGGGTAGCGGGGGTGGGTGAAGGGGGTATTTGGCCCTTGTTGTTTGTTTAGGGCTTGCGGGGGGGTTGCGGGTGCACTTAACCCCTTCACGACCGTAGCAGTTAATACCGCTACGGGCATGAAGGGGTTAACCCCTCCCGCTACCCCCCGCAAGCCCTAAACAACCACCGTTGGGGCTAATACCCCCTTCACCCACCCCTGCTACCCACAATAAAAAAACTCACACACAGCAGCCGCCCCAAAAAAATAAAATAAATCTAAATAAATAAATGAATATAAATAAATACATTTGAAATACATTTTTATTCATAGTGTAGATGTGCAGGGGGTCTCCGGAGCAGAACCGCATTGGTTTCAGGTCAGGGGACCCCTGCTCCCCGAGATACAGCCACCTTTATAAGGTGCCGGTATCCCTCTGTATTAAAGGTCCCGATCACGTGACCGCGGCCTGTAAACCAAGCAGAGGGATACCGGCACCCCCTAAAGGGGCCTGTATCTCGGGGAGCAGGGGGTCCCCGGACCTAAAACCACAGCGGTTCTGCTCCAGAGACCCTCTGCACATGTACAGTATAAATAAAACACACACATCAATAAAGAATCGTTCTTTACCTTAGCGGATATGTGCTATGGTAATGAAGCAGCATTTCTGTATTTTTAATAATATTGTACAGTGAGCAGGGGGTTCCCTGAGCCAGAAATTAATGCTCAGGGGACCCCTGCTCCTGCACAATATTATTAAAAATACAGAAATGCTGCTTCATTACCATAGCGTATAGCCGCTAAGGCAATGAAGGGTTAAGGCAGAATAAACAATAAATACATTAAATACATATTTTTAATGTGTGTGTTAAACCTCCCTGCCTTCACTGTAATCTATGTAAAACCCCCTCCCCCTATTGTGTGTGTTAAACCTCCCTGCCTTCAGTATAATCTATATAAAAACCCCTCCCCTATTGTGTCTGCTAAGCTTCCCTGCCTTCACTATAATCTATGTAAAAAAACCCTTCCCTTATTGTGTCTGCTAAACTTTCCTGATTTGACTAATCTGTGTAAGACCCCCTCCCCCTATTGTGTCGGTTAAATCTCCCTGGCCTGTGTTTCTGTGAGTGCAGTGTACTGTATGTAAATGTGGGAAGGGGGATCCCGTGTAAATAACCACACCCACACCAACTACCCGCTACCCACCTGCACATGGCCCCTCCGCTGCTGCAAAAAAGAGACAAAAATTAAAACATACAAAGTAATGTCCCCTAACCCCTTAATCACCATAGCGGTTATTAACCGCTACAGTCATTAAGGGGTTAACCCACCCTCACCCACCACTCAGGATGCCTACATACCCTCCCACACTAACCCCCCCCCGTGAGGCCTAACCACCCTCACCCAGTACCCACAAGGGAGGCCTACCCACATACCGTTGGGGAGGCACCCCCCCCCACCCCCAGTACCCACAATAAAAACAATACAGTGACCCACAATAAACATCATTCTATTTATTAAATACATTACCCACCCCCTGTGCCCCCCCATAAATACAAGATTTATTCTTTTACATACAGGGTTCATAACGCAGCCCCACGCGAGTCCCCGGTGGGCTGGCGGGGCACCTGGACAGACCTACAGGGTACCAGCAGCCCTTTTTACACAGGTTCTGGAGGCCTGCTGGTGGGTCCCGCCAGCACCATGGCCCCCAAGTGGTCTCCTTGGGTCACCGTGGGCCACAATTGAGTCCCCATGGTAGGCCCGCGAATGTCTGGGAGCCCCGGGTCAGACCCACAGGTGTCTGCGGGGCCTCGGGTGGTTCCCATGGGGGTCTGGGGAACTCACGAGTGCTCACTACGGGTCCGCGGTGCCCCCACAGAAGTGGGACCACACATCATCATCCCCGCACCTACGGGTCGGCGGTGCCCCCACAGAAGTGGGACCACACATCTTCATCCCCGCAGACTATGGGTCGGCGGTGCCCCCACAGATATGAGACCACCGCTTCATCCCCGCATGTGTCACCCGTGGAACCACCAGCCTGATACCCGTGAGATACCCGAGGAGACCCGCAGGTGGTCTCCAGAGGTCCCACGCAGAACCACGGAACCAACCCTGAATGTAAAAAAAATAAACCTGGCCTATACATTCAATACATACACCCCCCCCCCCCAACACCTACAGTACAATAATGTGTAAAATAACTATTATCCAGATATGGATAATAGATTAATTGCCCATTATTAAAAACATTAAGTAGCATATTAAAATAAATAAAGTACTACTGACCTTATCAATACGAAGTGTCCGTCGCCAGCAACATCCTTGTCTTGCCCACAAAATACATAGCAAATACAAAGCCAATACATTGCAATTACATTCAGATATCAATTAACCCCTTAAACACCTTATCAGATAATAATCTCAAAGGTGATTAAGGGGTTAAGCCACACTGGCCCGATACCCACCCTTCACCCATGAATTTGTACAGTGGCTTCATCATGCAACTATATATATATATACTGTATATATATACAGATATATATATATATATATCTATATATATATATATATATAGATATATATCTATATATCTATATCTATATATATATACAGTATATACACACACACATGATGAACCAATATACAAATAAATGTAGAAGGGTTATCAAAACCATACTGTCCTACAAATAACACTTCTCCATACAGACACACTACATTACAATGAATTTCCTTTAATAATGCTAACTGATCTTACAATCTAAATCATCAAATGCCAATGAAACACCTCACATTCCAATCAATACATTACAACCAATCAAGTAAACAAAAATCAATTGCAATCATTATTTACATCCCTAAACAATTGACACTCCATCCCGAACAATGAAACAATTAACTAATTCACGCCTGGAGCAGAACAATTTAGCTTGTGAAAAAATATAAGTACCAACCAGAATACAAACTTTAAAACCAAGGCTATCCCTGAACACCATACACCACAAAATACATAGCAAATACAAAGCCAATACATTGCAACTACATTCAGATATCAATTATCCCCTTAAACACCTTATCAGATAATAACCGCAAAGGTGATTAAGGGGTTAAGCCACACTGGCCCGATACCCACCCTTCACCCATGAATTTGTACAGTGGCTTCATCATGCAACTATATATACAGATATATATATATATATATATATATATATATATATATATATATATATATATATATATATACAGTATATACACACACATGATGAACCAATATACAAATAAATGTACAAGGGTTATCAAAACCATACTGTCCTACAAATAACACTTCTCCATACAGACACACTACAATAAAATCAATTTCCTTTAATAATCCTAACTGATCTCACAATCTAATTCATCAAATGCCAATGAAACACCTCACATTCCAATCAATACATTACAACCAATCAAGTAAACAAAAATCAATTAGCAATCATTATTTACATCTCTAAACAATTGACACTCCATCCCAAACAATGAAACAATTAACTATTTCACGCCTGGAGCAGAACAATTTAGCCTGTGAAAAAATATAAGTACCAACCAGAATACAACCTTTAAAACCAAGGCTATCCCTGACCTCCCTCAAACACACAATACAATACCAAGGATTACATCTAATTTTAAAATACTTTATACTCACAATAATGCATAGCAGCATAGACAAATTAATTTAAAACACATCAAATCAAGCTTTTAAAACAACATCATTTCTTACCCTGTATGTATATATCTCTCTAGACATATATACATACATACATACAGTGGCAAGAAATGATATACCACAAAAATAAATAAATACACATGTTAAAAAAGCTTTAAAAAAAATTAACAAGTTAAATAAAATACATTTCTTTAGTTCACTTACCATTACTTGGCCCCACCGACTCCCATTGCGCAGCTTACTCACGAATCAATCCACCAGGCACAGGAACCCATAAAATAATAAACCATAAAAAAATAAACATTAAACTAAAAATCCAAATCAATCCACGGGTCTTCTAATTGTAATCCATCTTCATCTGTATTCTTCTTTCTTCTATCTTCTTCCGGGCGGGGTCTTCTTCCCGCCTTCGGCCACGCCCTTGTCTTCTTTCTTCTCCGGAGGTCCTTCCTCCGCGGCGTCTGGCTTCAAAATGAGACGACATAGGCTTTTAAAGGCCTATGACGTCACATTTTCGTCATATGGTTCCCACGGTCCTGATTGGGCCGTGAAAACCATGTGTTTTGGCGATAAAAATTAAAATGATGACGTCACTTAAAGGCAATGAAAGCACAGCCAATCAGAATGGCTTTGCTTCAATTGCCTTTAAGAGGACGTCATTAAAGACACATGGCCGTGCACACATGGTACGGTAGCCAATCAGAGCGTGGGAACTCCATCCCATCTCTGATTGGCTCTAGTAGACCATGTGACAGAGGCTTGGGGGAGAAAGGATGTGACGTCAATGAAAACCTGTCACATGGTACGGTAGCCAATCAGAGTAGGGATGGAGTTCCCATGCTCTGATTGGCTCTAGTACCATGTGACAGGTTTTCATTGATGTCACATCCTTTCTCCCCCAAGCCTCTGTCACATGGTATACTAGAGCCAATCAGAGTAGGGGTGGAGTTCCCACGCTCTGATTGGCTACCGTACCATGTGTGCACGGCCATGTGTCTTTTAATGACGTCATCTTAAAGGCAATTGAAGCAAAGCCATTCTGATTGGCTGTGCTTTCATTGCCTTTAAGGGACGTTATCATTTTTATCGGCCAAAACACATGGATTTCACGGCCCAATCAGGACCGTGGGAACCATATGATGAAAATGTGACGTCATAGGCCTTTAAAAGCCTATGTCGTCTCATTTTGAAGCCAGACACCACGGAGGAAGGACCTCCGGAGAAGAAAGAAGACAAGGGCGTGGCCGAAGGCGGGAAGAAGACCCCGCCCGGAAGAAGATAGAAGAAAGAAGAATACAGATGAAGATGGATTACAATTAGAAGACCCGTGGATTGATTTGGATTTTTAGTTTAATGTTTATTTTTTTATGGTTTATTATTTTATGGGTTCCTGTGCCTGGTGGATTGGTTCGTGAGTAAGCTGCGCAACGGGAGTCGGTGGGGCCAAGTAATGGTAAGTGAACTAAAGAAATGTGTTTTATTTAACTTGTTAATTTTTTTAAAAGCTTTTTTAACATGTGTTTTTTTTTTTTTTTGTGGTATATCATTTCTTGCCACTGTATGTATGTATGTATATATGTCTAGAGAGATATATACATACAGGGTAAGAAATGATGTTGTTTTAAAAGCTTGATTTGATGTGTTTTAAATTAATTTGTATATGCTGCTATGCATTATTGTGAGTATAAAGTATTTTAAAATTAGATGTAATCCTTGGTATTGTATTGTGTGTTTGAGGGAGGTCAGGGATAGCCTTGGTTTTAAAGGTTGTATTCTGGTTGGTACTTATATTTTTTCACAGGCTAAATTGTTCTGCTCCAGGCGTGAATTAGTTAATTGTTTCATTGTTCGGGATGGAGTGTCAATTGTTTAGGGATGTAAATAATGATTGCTAATTGATTTCTGTTTACTTGATTGGTTGTAATGTATTGATTGGAATGTGAGGTGTTTCATTGGCATTTGATGATTTAGATTGTGAGATCAGTTAGGATTATTAAAGGAAATTGATTTTATTGTAGTGTGTCTGTATGGAGAAGTGTTATTTGCAGGACAGTATGGTTTTGATAACCCTTCTACATTTATTTGTATATTGGTTCATCATGTGTGTGTATATACTGTATATATAGTATATATATATATATATATATATATATATATATATATATATATATATATATATATATATACTGTATATATAGATGCATGATGAAGCCACTGTACAAACTCATGGGTGAAGGGTGGGTATCGGGCCAGTGTGGCTTAACCCCTTAATCACCTTTGCGGTTATTATCTGATAAGTTGTTAAAGGGGTTAATTGATATCTGAATGTAATTGCAATGTATTGGCTTTGTATTTGCTATGTATTTTGTGGTGTATGGTGTTCAGGGATAGCCTTGGTTTTAAAGGTTGTATTCTGGTTGGTACTTATATTTTTTCACAGGCTAAATTGTTCTGCTCCAGGCGTGAATTAGTTAATTGTTTCATTGTTCGGGATGGAGTGTCAATTGTTTAGGGATGTAAATAATGATTGCTAATTGATTTTTGTGTACTTGATTGGTTGTAATGTATTGATTGGAATGTGAGGTGTTTCATTGGCATTTGATGATTTAGATTGTAAGATCAGTTAGCATTATTAAAGGATATTCATTGTAATGTAGTGTGTCTGTATGGAGAAGTGTTATTTGTGGGACAGTATGGTTTTGATAACCCTTCTACATTTATTTGTATATTGGTTCATCATGTGTGTGTATATACTGTATATATATATATATATATATATATATATATATATATATATATATATATATATACTGTATATATAGTTGCATGATGAAGCCACTGTACAAATTCATGGGTGAAGGGTGGGTATCGGGCCAGTGTGGCTTAACCCCTTAATCACCTTTGCGGTTATTATCTGATAAGGTGTTTATGGGGGTAATTGATATCTGAATGTAATTGCAATGTATTAGCTTTGTATTTGCTATGTATTTTGTGGGCAAGACAAGGATGTTGCTGGCGACGGACACTTCGTATTGATGAGGTCAGTAGTACTTTATTTATTTTAATATGCTAGTTAATGTTTTTAATAATGGGCAATTAATCTATTATCCATATCTGGATAATAGTTATTTTGCACATTATTGTACTGTAGGTGTTGGGGGTGGGGGTGTATGTATTGAATGTATAGGCCAGGTTTATTTTTTTTACATTCAGGGTTGGTTCCGTGGTTCTGCGTGGGACCTCTGGAGACCACCTGTGGGTTTCCTCGGGTATCCCACGGGTATCAGGCTGGTGGTTCCACGGGTGACACATGCGGGGATGAAGCGGTGGTCTCACATCTGTGGGGGCACCGCCGACCCGTAGTCTGCGGGGATGAAGATGTGTGGTCCCACTTCTGTGGGGGCACCGCCGACCCGTAGGTGCGGGGATGATGATGTGTGGTCCCACTTCTGTGGGGGAACCGCAGACCCGTAGTGAGCACTCGTGAGTTCCCCAGACCCCCGTGGGAACCACCCGAGGCCCCGCAGACACCTGTGGGTCTGACCCGGGGCTCCCAGACATTCGCGGGCCTACCATGGGGACCCAATTGTGGCCCACGGTGACCCAAGGAGACCACTTGGGGGCCATGGTGCTGGCGGGACCCACCAGCAGGCCTCCAGAACCTGTGTAAAAATGGCTGCTGGTACCCTGTAGGTCTGTCCAGGTGCCCCGCCAGCCCACCGGGGACTCGCGTAGGGCTGCGTTATGAACCCTGTATGTAAAAGAATAAATCTTGTATTTATGGGGGGGCACAGGGGGTGGGTAATGTATTTAATAATAGAATGATGTTTATTGTGGGTCACTGTATTGTTTTTATTGTGGGTACTGGGGGTGGGGGGGGGGTGTTTCCCCAACGGTATGTGGGTAGGCCTCCCTTGTGGGTACTGGGTGAGGGTGGTTAGGCCTCACGGGGGGGGGGTTAGTGTGGGAGGGTATGTAGGCATCCCGAGTGGTGGGTGAGGGTGGGTTAACCCCTTAATGACTGTAGCGGTTAATAACCACTATGGTGATTAAGGGGTTAGGGGACATTACTTTGTATGTTTTAATTTTTGTCTCTTTTTTGCAGCAGTGGAGGGGCCATGTGCAGGTGGGTAGTGGGTAGTTGGTGTGGTTATTTACACGGGATCCCCCTCCCCACATTTACATACAGTACACTGCACTCACAGAAACACAGGCCAGGGAGATTTAACCGACACAATAGGGGGAGGGGGGTTTACACAGATTAGTCAAAGCAGGGAATCTTAGCAGACACAATAGGGGGAGGGGTTTTTACATAGATTATAGTGAAGGCAGGGAGGTTTAACACACACAATAGGGGGAGGGTTTTTTACATAGATTACAGTGTAGGCAGGGAGGTTTAACACACACATTAAAAATATGTATTTAATGTATTTATTGTTTATTCTGCCTTAACCCTTCATTGCCTTAGCGGCTATACGCTATGGTAATGAAGCAGCATTTCTGTATTTTTAATAATATTGTGCAGGAGCAGGGGGTCCCCTGAGCATTAATTTCTGGCTCAGGGAACCCCCTGCTCACTGTACAATATTATTAAAATACAGAAATGCTGCGTCGTTACCGTAGCACATAGCCGCTAAGGTAAGGAACGAGTGTTTATTTATATATGTGTTTTATTCATACTGTAGATGTGCAGAGGGTCTCCGGAGCAGAACCGCTGTGGTTTTAGGTCCGGGGACCCCCTTCTCCCCGAGATACAGACCCCTTTAGGGGGTGCCGGTATCCCTCTGCTTTGTTTACATGCCGCGGTCACGTGATCTGGACCTTTAAATGCAGAGGGATACCGGCACCTCATAAAGGGGTCTGTATCTCGGGAAGCAGGGGGTCCCCGACCTGAAACCAACGCGGTTCAGCTCCGGAGACCCCCTGCACATGTACACTATGAATAAAAATGTACAGTACTGTATGTTAGGGGTTATAGGGGACGGCTTCAAAGACAACAGCTCGCAAACGCCCCCATGTGTTTTTACACGGCATTGCAGTATTGCAGCCAGCTTGAATAAAATGCTTAAATCACAGCCGGGAAAATAACGCAATACACTCCGGGCGAAAACGATACAAAACCGAACATCACCGGGATATACTGAAATTTGCGGAACTAGCCGAGTTAGAATAAAGTTGGTCGCCTCTGTATATGTATATATGAACAAAACTGAAATAGCAATGTTAGTCCAGTTGGGATAGTGCGGAATAAATGAGTACTTCAGTATTAGGGGATACCTTTTTTATTTGGACTAACAGTTTATGTCATAGCACAAGCTTTCGAGAGTTCTCCTCTCTTCCTCAGGTCACAAATACTGATTAACAAAGGAATCTGTTTGGGAGATCAGGAAAAAAAAAACAGAGATGTACTGTAGATAAGGTAGGGTGAGAAACTGTTTGAAGACATTGAAGGGTAATAAAACAGTGACAAGGAACAGCATGTAGGGGGAAGGGGATGCTGGGGGGGGGAGGGCTGTGGGTAAGAAGAGAGGCACGCAGGATAACTACAAACAATTGTGATAGCGTGTGAGAAATCCCACATCCGCATAAAGTCCTCTTGTTTTGGTGTCAAAGACTGTAAATAAAGCCTGTCACATGAGTTCAGGCAATTTACACCTTTTTACCAGGATCATGCATTGAGGAAAACAAGTTAATGAAATAAATTGTAAATTTATTCACAAGAAAGGGCATACACACAATGATGCACAAACCTCGGGCAGAAAGAACACTTACTTGGGAACTGGGATAAAAAACTAGCCTTTTCTAGGTTCAGGGAATTCTAAATAAGGATTTTCCCTTGATGACTAGATTCCAGGCAGATTTTGCTGAAGCAGCAATGTTGAAAGAGCTGCCCGTCATCTTTCTTGCTGGAGACTTGAAACTTACAATCTTAGTGAACCTTAGAGAAGCTTAGAGAACTTTAGAGAACAAAGAGGACTTAATGCGGATATGGGGTTTCACACACACTATCACAATTGTTTGTAATTATCCTGCCTGCCTCTCTTCTTGAGCTGTCCGGTGATGGTAGTGTGGACACAGGACCAGGTTTCTGTGGTACATTACCCTTGTGGTTTTTTAGCAGTGCAGCGCCTCCATCTCCTGTAGGCTCCAGATGTATGGAGGCAATCTCCCACAGTAGAAATACTCCCTCTCCTCCAAGAAAGATCACACACCAGGCAGAAGGAATAAGAAAACAGGAATGGCTTTATTGGGTCAGCACTCACAGCACGGCAGTGTTCTGCCCAATTACAGTCTCTCAGATCAGCTATCCAGCCGGATGATGGTCCCTGGACAACCACTACAGGGCAGGGCCCCTGCAGCTGTCCTAGCTCTTCCCAACCTCTCTATCAGGAGCCAGGGTATAAGTCAACACTCACCCTCCCCCAAGGAGAAGAGAGAAGGCCCCAATCTCAGTCTCTCTGTGTGTGACCTTCCTCTCTCAGTGGGGAGAAGAACACCTACTGCATTTGGGCGGCAAACCCTCTTAAGTACAGCCAGGAGAAGAGCACTAGGCCTGACCCCTGATTGGTAATGTTTAGGCCTAGAGACACCGCCTCCCACTGTCACTCAGAAACACTGCAAGGAGTGGGGAAAGCCCATGATCTTACCAGGGCTTACTGCCAGGAGGGTAGACTGATAGCCAGAAAACCTGTCCTGGCTACATACATATATACCACAACCTAATACATATTACACTACACGCTGAATCAATGCACTCCTATACACAATCTATAGCTCAGGAATTGAGTAAACACAGGCTTCCTATACATCCTGAGAGAGTGTGTGCTTTGAGCGCCATGGCAAAGAGATTAGATTTGTCAAGGTATAAGAAACAAGAAAGAAAGTCAGCTGCACAGGTCGGTTGGATTTTTTTGCAAGCGGTTTGTGAATTGCAATGTGGAATAAATGCTGCTAGGTCTTATGTACAGGCCCATAGAGATCATCTACATTTGACGAATGAATGTCTTAGGGCGGCTGTTCTGCATGCTGAAAGCATGAGGAAAATATGTTATTATGGCTATGGAAGCTACAAACAGGCAGAGGGAAAGAAAGGGGTCACTACACACCAAATGAGGGGGATTGTACAGAAACCTGAGTGGGATCCCAGGGAAGAATCAGACAATTGTGAGGATCAATGTATTCCTGTGTGTCTGGAGAAGGAAAAGGAAATGAATCAGGTTAGGCCTCTATATGTGAGAAACAGGAAAAGGGATATGCCTCTGGATGGTGCAGGGCAGAATATGCCAGCGCTTTCAACTGATGTGGAGAGGTTGGAGATTAGTGCGTATAATCAGACTGAATTGGGGGAAATCTCTTATACACTGGCGACACACTTTATTCGAGCTCGGCTAGTCCCACGAATTCGGGTATACCCGGGTGTATTGAGGTTTGTGACTGTTTTCTGCCCGAGTGCATTGAGTTATTTTCCAAGCAGGGATTGAAGCATTTTATTCCCGCTGGCTGCAATACTGCACAGTATATATATATAAACTGCATTACAATTCATGAATTTATGCCATCTGGTAGACACGCGAAGCATTGCAGCCTATTAAATCCTAATCATTATCATTTAACAGATCAGCCGCCCATCAGCCAGGCATGAACCCAGGCTGGGAAGGCAAATGCAACGGGGCTTGTCAGAGGTTAGGAGTGGCGCATTCCAGGTATCTGCCAGGTACATACCGGGTATTTGCTCGAATAAAGTGTGTCGGTGCAGTAGATACAAACAGAGAGTAGAAGAGGGGATGCTGATATGGCTTCTCCGGGTGTGGGCTGAGGGATTTTATTAACAATAAAAGAGGCCACTCAAATGGGGCACTCACCAATGACGACAGGGTGCAACAGGCAATGAGCCGAATTAGAACTGCCAGAATTAGGAATGATATAGGGCAGGCGATGAATGTCTTCAGTCTCATGTTATTGATTTTAACAGCAGTGCATGAGGTATATACAGAACCTGCTGAGCTTTTACCCTTTGAGACCTGGAGAAAAATTCCGGAGGCAGTGGGATGACTGAGACAATTAGGTATACTAGAAGGGATCAGATTCACTACTGGACACCGTACCAAGTTTTTAAAAACAGCCCCCTCCCATTGGAAAGCCTCCCTCCTAGCACTATTAGACAGCGTGGAGATGACCATTGACATTCCAGAGGCAGCCAACTTGGTTAGTCAGCTGGGAGACAGCAGGGATAGGGACTACGACAGGATGCGAGCCAGAAATGCAGGTAAGGCAGGGAAGGGGTTGGAATACCAAGCATTAGGGTGACCCATAGGCAAATGTGGATAGATTTGTTAAAAGCAGGTCATAAGAAAGAAAGTATAGACGGCAAACCCACATCTGAATTACTGACACAATGGAAGAGGCTAAAGCATGACCAGCAGTTTATCCAACGACGAGGCCCGCCCAGAGTTTATAAGACTGACAGTGAGAATAGCTCTGTAAGTCAGCCACCTACTACAAGCCATAGACTCCTTATCAAGCTGCCTGTCAGCTGTATCAGTTTACCTCCTGATTGCCCAGGAAATTCTGACTGGGTTAACCCTCTGACTGCTTGATACAGGACTTAGAAGTATGTTTCCCAGGCATAATAATCAGCTACTGATTTCACACTGTCACAGGCCCCCTTTCAGGACTCCGGTGGTAGTCGCACCTATTGAGGAAGCTATCCTAGGAAAAGACGTGCTCTTGGGACAGATTGTGGCCATAGAAAGGGGAGTATTTACATTTGGATTCCCACACAAAGCATATAAGAAGAGACCCGGGGGAAAGGGGAAATGCCAAATGGACCCCAGTGCAAATACTTCCTCCTGATCACCTCCTCCTGATCACCTGAGGCAATATAGGCTACAGGGAGGCCACAAGGAAATAGGGGAGACTATTGTATTGTATGTCTTTATTTATATAGCACCAACAGTGTACTCAGCGCTTCACAAATAATACAGTACAGGGAATTATATATTATATATACAATAAGTGCAGCAAAATCAGACAATAGGAAAGGAAATCCTTGCTCCGAAGAGATTACAACCTAAGAAACTATCAAGGCTTTACTGGAGTCGGGGGTCATACGGCCGGCAGCCAGCCCATTCAACACTCCTGTCTGGCCTGTAAAGAAAGCAGACGGGTCGTGGCGCATGACTGTCGACTATAGGGCCCTGAATAAGGTAGAGCACCCATTGGCCACTGCAGTCCTCGACATGGTTACCTTAGTTGAACAATTGGCTAGGAATGCAGGAACATGCCAATCTGTGATTAACATAGCAAATGCTTTCTTTAGTATTCCCATCAGCGCCAGTTCACAGGACCAATTCACCTTTACTTGGGAAGGCTGCCAGTACACCTTCCAGGTGGTCCCGCAAGGATATCTGCTCCCACCATATGCCATGGAAGGGTGGCGAGGGACATGGTTACCTTCACATTGTCTGCTAAAGGGTTTCACTTAGCCCGATGATGTGATGTTGACTGGAACTGAGGAACAGGTGGAGACAGACATCAAGACTGTAATGACACATATGACTGACAGAGGCTGGATTATAAACAGCAAAAAGGTGCAGGGTCCCGGACCGGAGGTACAGTTTTTGGGTATGGTATGGTCTGGGCACACTTGACAGGTCCCCTCCTAAGCGTTGGAATCAATCACTGCGACCTCCACCCCGAAGACCTCCAAAGAAGCATTGCGTTTTGTGGGTGCCCTCGGCTTTTGGAGGTATTTTATACCTCATTTGGGATTGATCCTGAGACCCATCACAATGTGATTCACAAGAGCTCACAATTCTCGTGGGGGGCAGAGCAACAGATTGCCTTCAAAGCAGCTCAAGAGGCTATATCGCAACATCAAGATTTGGGCCCTCCCAAGCCAGGTAATCCTTTCCAGTTGGATGTTACCTGCGCAGACAATGTGACATCCTGGGGATTATATCAGGAGATCAGTAAAGGTAACCACAAACAGCAGATACCTGTGGGATTCTGGTCAAAGCAACTCACAGGGGCCCAACAAAGATGTAACCCACTGAAAAATATGTTATTCGCAGATCTGCACAGTCTTTCAAGCGGTGGAACGAATCACAGGACAGGACGAGGACACAGTAAGAACTGATTTACCAAAAGGGGCGTGGGTACGGGTACACAGCTATGTTGCACAACAGGCTACCCTGCTGAAGTGGAAATGGTATTTACAGGAGAGGGGATAAATCCAAGCCGGGGAGCCGAGAACACTCTCTCAACTAATGGCCGGTCTGGTAACTTCTGAAAGTCTTAAAGAAGCACAGGAAATATTAGTACCTATACTCTACCCCTCCCCTATGTCAGAAGCAAGGCCATTCGAGCAGCTGCCGGAGGATGAGAGAAGCAGTGCCTGGTTCACCGATGGATCTGCAGTAGTAACATACCAAGAGCGACACTGGGTGGCAGCAGCCTATAACCCAGAGACGGATGCTATTCTCCAGGAAGCAGGAACATGTGGATCAAGGCAGTATGAAGAACTCAAAGCGATTGTGATGGTACTGGAGGAAACTGAATGATCCATATACATCTACACAGACAGCTGGGCCTGCTATAAAGCCTGTACCACTTGGATGCCCACATGGAAAGTGAATCAGTGGTCCAATCAAGGCAAGCCAATATGGGGTGGACCAGCAATGTGGGAATATATCTGGACACAAGCACAGACTAGAGATGTCTCCATCGGGCATGTCTGTGCCCATAAAAAATATGTATTCAATATAGAAGTGGATACATTTGCTAAAGCCAGCCCACCAAAACCACAGATCCAGTTCTGTATAACTTGGCCCGCTGGGCACATGAAAAAGCCGGGCACCGGGGATGGAAAGTTTCATACGAATGGGCGATGGCAAGAGGAATTCCAGTGACTTAGTACCTTGTCACAGCTGCCAGAGAAGTATGTGACATCTGTTTATAAACCATGAAATGGCCTATTGAGAAAAAGGCTACAGGGACCCTCAGACGTGGAGATGGACAAAGGCACGGGTGGAGTGCAGTACTGTTGCGCCATGGTGGACACATTCTCTGGGGGTCATTAAGGCCTAACCCAGTAAACGAGCAGATCAGGGAGCTACCCTTAAAGCTCTCCAACAGGTGGTCACTGCATATGGAGTTCTGGAAGAGATCCAATCAGATCAGGGTACACATTTCACTGGATAAATGGTCCAGGCGTGGGCAAATGACAGTAGAGTACAATGGACTATGCATATCCCTTACCCCCCACAAGCAGCGGGTCTGATTGAACGTAGCAGTATGTCATTGAAGGAGCAGTTGAAAGCACTCACAGCATCGCATAGACTCAGAGGATAGGAAAAAGGGCTCTCACAGGCTCTTTTGTTGTTAAACACTCGACCTGTAGGGAAAACAACCCTGTACGATAGGGTGAATGGAGTCCTTAACACAGAGATCCCCCATCAAATGGTAGAGATTAAAGCATTAGGGAAATACTCACCAGGTGATAGGACCCCATACCTTAGACTCATGACACAATAATTTGATGTTTCACAGGGGATGTACTGTATGATACTGGAATACATGGACCATTGCAATTTGACACCCTCCTAGTGTTTAATTTAAACACTGAATTCAAGCAGAGGGGATGGTCGGCAGGTATTTGGGACCAAGACTAAATTTTTTGAAGCTTTCAGTGACAGACCTCCAGATCAGAACCATCGCTAAAACTACCCTAACTCCTGTTACTTGTTTTAAATACCTGGGCATATCATTTGACTCCCACTTAACATTCGGAATGCATATTAATACCCTGACATCCAAAACCTATGCCAAACTAGGTGTACTTTACAGGAACAAATCCTCCCTAAGCCAGCTGGTCAGAAAGCGTATCGCACAGCAGATGCTAATGCCAATTATCGACTATGGATACATACTGTAGTACAGCGTTTCCCAAATGGTGGGTCTCGACCCGGCACCGGGCCACGGCACCAAAATTGCCGGGTCGCAGCGAGGCTGGCCACGCGGTGTCTCCCGTCCCCCCTGCTCAATTTAAAAAAAATGCCGGCGATTTCCCCCTGCGGTCCCACGCGCTTGCGCAGGGCAAGCAGGGCCTGCTCCCTTCCTCCCCCCCGCACCCAACGTGGGACGGAGGAGGAAGTACCAGCTCCTCTGCGGCCCGCACGTTACGTGGGATGGAGGGGGAAGTTCAAGCTCCTACTGCGGCGTGCTTCCCCCCGCAGCCAGCTTCCCCCCGCAGCCAGCTTCCCGAGCTCACCTCCCGTGGCACCCCCTCCCGAGCCCACCTCCCGTCCTCCCAAGCCCACCTCCCGTCCCGGGCAGCAGGGGATATCGGGGGCAGCAGGGGAAAGCGTCCGGCGGCAAGGTAAGTCACCCCACCCAGTCACTGCCTCCCACCCAAGTGCCACTGGTCCCCCTCCCACCCACCCAAGTGCCCCTGGTCCCCCTCCCACCCACCCAAGTGCCCCTGGTCCCACTCTCACCCACCCAAGTGCCCCTGGTCCCCCTCCCACCCACCCAAGTGCCCCTGGTCCCCCTCCCACCCACCCAAGTGCCCCATGTCCCCCTCCCACCCACCCAAGTGCCCCTGGTCGCCCTCCCACCCACCCAAGTGCCCCTGGTCCTCCTCCCACCCACCCAAGTGCCCCTGGTCCCCCTCCCACCCACCCAAGTGCCCCTGGGCCCCTCCCTCCCACCCAAGTGCCCCTGGTCCCCTCCCTCCCACCCAAGTGCCCCTGGTCCCTCCCTCCCACCCACCCACCCAAGTGCCCCTGGTCCCCTCCCTCCCACCCACCCACCCACCCAAGTGCCCCTGGTCCCCTCCCTCCCACCCACCCAAGTGCCCCTGGTCCCCTCCCTCCCTCCCACCCACCCAAGTGCCCCATGTCCCCTCCCTCCCACCCACTCAAGTGCCCCATGTCCCCTCCCTCCCTCCCTCCCACCCACTCAAGTGCCCCTGGTCACCTCCCTCCCTCCCTCCCACCCACCCAAGTGCCCCTGGTCCCCTCCCTCCCTCCCACCCACCCAAGTGCCCCTGGTCCCCTCCCTCCCTAAAAGTGCCCCTGGTCCCCTCCCTCCCACCCACCCAAGTGCCCCTGGCCCCCTCTCCAGTCACTCACAGCCGTCGTTGCCTGTAATTCACTGTTTGTGTCTGTGTGGGTATAGGGGAGAGCGAGTGTGTGTGGGTATAGGGGAGAGCGAGTGTGTGTGTGTGTGTGTGTGTATCTGTATCAGTGTGTGTGTGTGTATCAGTGTGTGTGTGTATCTGTGTGGCTGCGTGTGTATCTGTGTGGCTGCGTGTGTGTCAGTGCCTGCGTGTATGTGTCAGTGGCTGCGTGTGTGTGTCAGTGGCTGCGTGTGTGTGTCAGTGGCTGCGTGTGTGTGTGTCAGTGGCTGCGTGTGTGTGTATCAGAGGCTGTGTGTATGTATCAGTGTGTGTGTCAGTGGCTGCGTGTGTCAGTGGCTGCGTGTCTGTCAGTGGCTGTGTGTGTGTGTATCAGTGGCTGTGTGTGTGTGTATCAGTGGCTGTGTGTGTGTCTGTGCAGGCCCTATAGGCCAGTATAGGCGATAAAATTTTTAGTGGGTCACGAAGGAGAAGTTCAAAAATAACCGGGTCACGGAAAAAAAAGTTTGGGAAACCCTGCTGTAGTATATGGCTCGGCACCCCAAACCCACCTTAGCAAACATGACACCCTCTACAATTCAATTTGTCGTTTCGTTCTCCAATGCAACTACAACACACATCAATGCGAAATTCTCAAAGAACTAGATTGGTCATCACTCGAGTCTAGGTGCAAAGTTCACCTTTCCTGTCTTGCCTTCAAATACTTTCTGGGCAAGCTACCCATCTATCTGAACAAGCTCCTCACCCCTACCACATGCAGCACTTATCATCTGAGATCAGACTCCAAAAGACTGTTCATGGTCCCAAGGCTCAACAAAGTATCCGGCTGCTCCTCCTTCTCTTACCGTGGACCCCAAAACTGGAACAACCTACCGGATACTCTCACATCCACCACCAGTTTAAGTTCTTTCAAAACTAAGGCTGTCTCACATTTTAATCTGGTCTGTAACTGTTACATAGCCTAAAATATACATCTTCTCTAACTGTGCATGCAATGTATTGTATATAATGTATACCCTGTTCATTTATGTAACTGTATTTGTAACCATGCATTATTTGTCAGATTAACTATGTCCATTACATACTTGAAAACGAGAGGTAACTCTCAATGTATTACTTCCTGGTAAAACATTTTATAAATAAATAAATAATGAGAAGTACTGTAATAATAGAGACCGACACTTATCGGTGGCAAATACAGCTGACTGGGACGAATATAGACCAACATATAAAGGCAGACACTGTGCTTGTTACGGTTGATATAGTCATCCCAGCTCTCATTTCTATACAGCTAGATTGAGTTGCAGCAGGGAACTAAGCTCAGAAACAAAAGAGAAGGTAGGGGGAGGTAATTGCAGCAGGACAGGGAAGTACCCATTTAGTACTTATACATGGGGAAAATAGGCCTGTATATTGTACCAACCCTCATACAGATTAATACCTATTGCTTACATTTTGTTTCCGTATTATTACAGATCGTGATTCCAGGTCCAGATGCAAAACTTTTGGTGACTAACATACCTGTGTCTCAATGTCATCAGTTTGCCAAATTGACTGACCAAACATTACAGTGGATCTGTGATGACATCGCCAGCAGACAAGAGACAGTGGATCCCTATGTCGGAGTTCCATGGACCAATAGTGATTGTGAACTTTGGCATGGACATCAGTTATTCCGGACTCAGGCTTCTCCGATCATTAGTATAACCCGACTCGCTGTGATGAATGTACCATCCAAAGGGGCTTTATGTTTCTATAATAATGGTTGTGCCACATCACTTCATGTAGGGCACTCAAATTGTTCTGAAATGGATGGGGGTATTGTAGTATCAAGGAGTGGATCAGAAGGTAACAATACTTTAAAACAAATAATGATAGGAAATGACATAAAATTATTCAACAGCTGGTATGCTTTAATAGGTAGGAGCTCACTAAGTTTACCGAGGGATGTTTATTTCTTATGTGGACATTGGGCATACCAATGGTTGCCAATAGATTGGACAGGGACCTGTTATATTGGCTCCGTATCGCAAGTCCCCAGAACTAGACCAACTCCACCACAAGTACGTATGCGCAATAGGCGCAGTTCTTTTGTAAGCAAACCCCATGCTGCGCCAAGTATTGTATTCCCTTCGTATGGGTTATAATTAGCTTGCACTCGTATTGATGCTTTAGCCGAGCTGTTACTGTAGGTAATGCCCTCAATTCTACTGTTGATGCCATAGAACAGTTAAGCATCGAACAAGTACAGATCAGTGCTGTAGCTTTGCAAAATCGTATGGCTTTAGACTACCTTCTTGGTGCTAAAGGAGGTGTCTGTGTGATAGTGCTAGGTATTTTACTATGCATTCTTATGTGGAAATTGTTTATGTCTCATTACTTGTATCACCAAAGCCACTGTACACACTTTACCACTTAAGTTCAAACCTGCATATGGATAGTTTGATTATACACTCAGAGACAGCAGGTGGAGTGTACCAGGAGTGGTGTGTGTCCCTGTCTCTGATGGTTTAGCTCAAAATTGCAAATCTTTACTCAAAAGATTGTTGTTATTAATGATATTAACCATTTTAGTTGTCTAGGCCTCAGAACGAGCAGTTGGAATGTAAGGAGAATAAGATTTATCTTGCTTCTGATGGCATAGCTCTATAATCTGAGTTATATAATGAGTTAACTTTTCTTGCCTAAATGTCTATGATGGCTGAAATTGTGTCAGAAATAAATTTTCTTTTTATAATAATTGATATGAGAGTCTGGAACAATATGTCTGGTTCTGCAAAAGATATGTGTTTACAGTTTCGATAGGCACCACGCCCCCCACCTCCTGTTTCTATGCTTTGTTTTCTAAATCCGATTCAGCACAGTTTAGCAGCTCAGAAGATACATCCCCTTTCTAGGTCAGAATGCTGGCACTGAAAGAGGTTAATGTTTTAGTGAGTGCGTTGCCCCCCTGCTCGGGAGATAATGGTATATATGGTTGAACGTGGGAGCAGGGCAAGAGAGATTAACAGACCCTTGCCCAGTGGCATTAGATCTGCTTGAAGGCTTTGCGTGTGGGAACAGATGTGAGATGTCATTACCAGGAATGGGGGTTCGCTGGCTGTCTACATTTGGTATCGTGCTTCCAGTAAGAACATGACGTTTTTATCCGAAGCCAAGTAACTAATAAATTGTATTTGACTAACAATTGGTGTTGGTGTGTTCATTTGTATTTGTGAGTGAGACCATCAGTCCGATCCTAAATATTACTGTCTGTCAGTGAAATAAGTATTTCCCTGTCAATACATATAGGGAGTAGCCCACGTGATCACTGAATGTATGCGTCTCGTCATTAGAACATGATATGCCTAGTAAACAATGTTAGTCTATATAAGCCTGCTTGGAACCTCCCCTGGGAGGTTTCTCTGGTGACCTTCCCGTGTGATCAAACAGTATGGAATAACGCAATAAATGACTCAATATAAAAAACCTGTGTTGGCTCTTGTCCGTGTGCAAAGAAACTGACAATGACAGTTTGGTGATGAGGATGGGATTCCAACATCTCCGACACTTGGACCAGAGGAGACAGACGGCTCTCATTGGGACGCTCAACTTTATGGCTATATGACAAGTTAAGGTACCTTTTGAAATGCCTTTAGTTTAAATGTTGAGTGTTTCATGAGGTCATGATGTCTCTTTGAAGTCTAGTCTGGGTGACGGAATCCCTTATTGAGTAAGTTATTGTACCTGTCAATTGATAAAAACTGTGGGGTATACACGTTCTTGGTGAGAATATCGTAAATCTGCCGTTGTTATAATCTGTGTGGTGGTTAAAATGGGTCAAAAGAATTCTGTTGAGGAAAAGGAGGGTCCTGAAAAAGGAACTCCAAATTATATTATTGTCCTCATTGTCCCCCTAAAGGTGTTATAACTGCTGCATTTACTTTAACCTCTGACTGGACAAAAATGAACACAACAAAACAAAATAAGGAAGAAACAGCAAGTGCAAAATAAATAAGGTAGAAACAATAAGTGAATTTGTTGATAGATTATTGAAAAAGATCAAGGCATATTGAGGTATTGAGGAAGCAGAGACGAACGCAAGACCACATATAGTGGCGGCTTTTGTGAAAGGCTTCTATGCAGAAATTTGGACGCAAGTACAGGCTGTCTTTATTGGTTGGGAGCATAAAAGATTGGCAGAAACTGCTACTATGGTAGAACATATGCAAAGGAGCAGGGAACCTAAGAAAAAGGTTCGAGAAGTGATATGATAGGACCCAAGAGGGGTCATAGGATAGGGATCCAGGAAGGAACAGAAAATGTTATAATTGTAGAAAGTCAGCCACTCTGACATGAACCTCCAGCTGGTCACAGTCCTACTCCACACTCCTTCCCAGAGTGTCTCTCAGATGGTCCCCACACTCCTTCCCAGTGATGGACTTCAGATGGACTGATCCGCAGTGTTCCTTATTTACCCTTTTATGGCTATCCTTTAACATTGAGCAAGGCTGCCAGCCAAGAGAAACAGTGCCTGGGGCTTAGGTCTGATAACTGATTCATTTAACTAATCCCTACCTTTGTTGTATTGTATTGTATTGTATGTCTTTATTTATATAGCGCCATTAATGTACATAGCGCTTCACAGTAGTAATACATGTGGTAATCAAATAAATAACAGATAATATAAATAACAGATCATGGGAATAAGTGCTTTAGACATAAAAGTAACATTAAGGAAGAGGAGTCCCTGCCCCGAGGAGCTTACAGTCTAATTTGTAGGTAGGTAGAACGTACCAAGACAGTAAGAGGGAGTTCTGGTAAGTGCTTCTGCAGGGGGCCAAGCTTTATGTATCGTGTTCAGAATATCCACAGTGCTATTCATATGCTTCTTTAAGCAAGTGTGTCTTAAGGTGGGTCTTAAAGGTGGATAGAGAGGGTGCTAGTCGGGTACTGAGGGGAAGGGCATTCCAGAGGTGTGGGGCAGTCAGTGAAAAAGGTTTAAGGTAGGAGAGGGCTTTAGATACAAAGGGGGTAGAAAGAAGACATCCTTGGGAAGAACGCAAGAGTCGGGATGGTGCATAGCGAGAAATTAGGGCTGAGATGTAAGGAGGGGCAGAAGAATGTAAAGCTTTAAAAGTGAGGAGAAGAATGGAGTGTGAGATGCGGGATTTGATCGGAAGCCAGGAGAGGAATTTCATGAGGGGAGACGCTGAGACAGATTTAGGAAAGAGTAGAGTGATTCTGGCAGCAGCGTTTAGGATAGATTGTAGGGGAGACAGGTGAGAGGCAGGAAGGCCGGACAGCAGGAGGTTACAGTAATCAAGACGAGAGAGAATGAGGGCCTGAGTCAGAGTTTTAGCAGTCGAGCAACCGAGGAAAGGCCGAATCTTTGTTATATTGCGGAGGAAAAAGCGACAAGTTTTAGAAATGTTTTTAATGTGAGGGGCGAATGTGAGAGAGGAGTCGAGTGTGACCCCTAGGCAGCGTGCTTGGGCTACTGGGTGAATGATCGTAGTTCCAACAGTAATGTGGAAGGAGGTAGTAGGGCCAGGTTTGGGAGGAAGTATGAGGAGCTCTGTTTTAGCCATGTTGAGTTTAAGGCGTGGGAGGGCCATCCAGGATGATATAGCAGTTCTGATCTATTTCTATGGAGAGCTTCAACGGAGTGAATTACTTATTCTTTCTCCATAGAAATGACAGCAACAGTGGAATATCTAATTTACTTTCTTACATGTTAATTCCATCCCCACACAATACCAGGTATCTAATCTGGGAGGAATTGCTAACACAGGCATAAATACAGACATAAGGTAATTATGTAAAAGACAGGACTTAGAATTACAACTAGCCCAAATCACATCACAGAACAATGTTGATTCACTGGGAGATTGCATTTACATGGAATAAAGAATACAGGCTTTGAAATACATTCCATGTTCTCCCCCAGATATTAAATTACATTTGGCTGAAATAAGCCTTACATAGTTGGCCAAGTTACATGGATTTAGGGGTAAATAGCTGGGATTTCTCTTTATTAGGTCCGCCAGCTACCCCTACCGTCACAATAGTGATAAGACATATTCTGTTGGTGTACAGAATTATAGGGATAAGATGTACCCTGACGTACCTTATTGTTGTACTGAGCTGTTTTGTTCCAGTTTCACTAGCTTTTAGGGACCTTGAAAATGATAGACTAGTATAAGGAGTAGCACGCGTGATCACCGAATGTATGCGTCACGTCATTATAATATGATATGCCTAGTAAACAATGTTAGTATATATAAGCCAGCTTGGGACCTCCTGGGAGGAGTCTCTTCTGTGTGATCATACAGAATACTATAACGCAACAAGTTACTCAATATAACAAACCTGTATTGGCTCTTACGCACCCCTGCTCTATGGTAATGAAGGGGGTTTACTCCTCCTGCAACCGCCCCCGCAAGGCCTAAACACACATGACCAAATACCACCTTCACCCACCTCCGCTACCCGCAATGAAACGGGCACTGGTAGTCAACCCCTTCACTGTCTTAGTGGTTAGCCGCTAAGGTAATGAAGCTGTCTGAAAATGTATATTTATTGCATAGGATTGAAGCCGGGGTCTCCGGACCTGATATTAATGGGTATCAGCTCCTGACACTCCCAGCATCAATCCGATGCAGGAAAAATGCATTTTCTTTTCTAAGTCTTGCTGTCAGATCCCATCTTGCCACCCTAGGGCTGGCGCGATTAATCTTTGATAAACTCGCCATTACAGAGCTCCGATAATCTCATCAGAGCTACTAGAATAGCTACATTTGAGAAAAAAATGTGAGTTGGAGCTTTTTGGCAGCTCGAATGCGGTGTTTGTCCAGGAGCCAGAATTCGTGAAAAAATCCCTTCCCTGTACCATTTTTCCAACTTATCGAGGCTTTCTGAATAACTACCTAGATTCTTTTTGCGATGACTGCTCAAAATCCTCGATGAGTTGGTTATCGAAGCTACCTGAATAGTCCCCTATGACTGATGGTTGACACCAATTTATCTTTCATTATTTAAATGGTCACTTGTATAATATCTGCAGTACTGTTCTGAAGGTTCTTAATAAAGCCGAAAAACATTGCTATTGAATTTCTTTACAGGTAAAGTGCCTATTTTCTATTGGGATTCTTCCTGGTGGAATCCTAGTACTAATGCTGAGAGTCCCACCATGTGCTTGAAATGATTATGGATACTACAACTTCATCAGAGTCCCTCCTACTGTACGTTTTCTGTTTTGCGGATATCTGGACCTTCCGACCACCTGAACATGTGTGGCCATTCCTATTAGTTATTGTGGGGTGGACAATTCTTACTTTATACTAACTGGAAGAAGCAGCTTGTGAGTTCTCCAAAGCTCATATCACATGGCAATTATTTACAAAGCACTTTTCACATATAACAGAATCCAGACGGTAATCTTAACCTAATCATGACTTAATTTGACACAAAAAATGGTTCCCGGTGAGTCTTTCAAAACTTTTATTTGTGGAGCGTTATATAACCCAGTGGGTAAAGGATGTATACCTCTAATATATTGCCTTTATTTGGGCCCAGAATTTGATAGCACCACTTGTCACACTATCAGACTCCACTTATTCCAAGCTGTAGCAATTAAATACAGAGCACTGATATCTTTTTGCAAAGAAAAGCGATATCCATTACCTTTTATGAATGTACATATTGTACGCTATAATTTATATGTTTTTCAACTGTATATCAACTTGCTGGATTCTGTGTGCGGATATAATGCTCTGTCACATTTATTTTTTTGCATAGCCAATCTATCCAGTGGAACAATTACCCCCCTCCCCGCCCCCCGTTGTTAGTTGAGACATGCCGGCTCCTGTGCAGCTGCTCTCTGTGGTTTCGCACTAAATTTTCCTCAGCAGTGGATCAACCTGTTTAGACACTTTGATCGTCTTTATCTCTGCAAAGGGATTTCATCGCCTGTGTCGGCTGAGAAGCTGGTAAAGCTTTGATTTGGATGCCCTTACTTCTCATCTGCCAGTATGTCTTGTTTTAAAACTTTTGCGTTTAATCTGCTGCAGCACCTTGTCCTTTCAAACCGTTTCTTCCGTCCTTT
Source organism: Ascaphus truei (assembly GCF_040206685.1). Classification (NCBI taxonomy): domain Eukaryota; kingdom Metazoa; phylum Chordata; class Amphibia; order Anura; family Ascaphidae; genus Ascaphus; species Ascaphus truei. The sequence continues at coordinate 410,270,949 of NC_134485.1, read as the reverse complement.
CAAGCACTGGGCTGTACCACTGGAACTAGACTTCAAAAAGCCAGATGAAAAGTAGCACACAAAAAAATAACTCTCATAACTAATTCTCCTTTGTTGTTATCTCAGCTGTTCTGACGTCTTTTGAACTTCTTCTATGAAGCGTCCTTACCCCTTTGGTAATGTTTTCAGTAGATATTTTTGGGATTTGTAAAACTTTGCAGTCAGAGTGATAAGAAATGGTACAATTAATCCACCCGGTTTAGTTCTATTTCTTTGTTTCGCAGAATACCTTTTATGTCCCCAATTTTGTAGTTAAATTACAGCTTGTAAATAGTCTTGAGTGTTCATTCCATAGGAGAAATGAAAGTAAAGTTATGCTGTATTTTAGGCCATCCTTCTTTGTACATTATATATACTGTAAACTGATTCAGCCCTGATCATTGCAACTCTGGAATTTCCTCAGCATTGTTCCTCATTGTCACCTCAACATTCTTCCTCAGTGGAGGGAGATGACTAAAGAAATGGACAAGTAAAGAGAAGAGATGCCAAACCTACGCAGTTTATGTTATTTAGGCAGTGCGTCGGTGCATGAAGTATTTTTTAACTTCGTTAAAAAAGTTATAACACTTTGCCCTGGATATAAAGCACATCTGCACACTTCACCCTTTATTGATCTGCATACTGTACCTTCTAGCAAGTTGCGTAGCTATAGCCCGGGAGAAAGTCCGGGGCCAACACTCTTGGGGGGGCTCTCTCTAGGGTAACCATCCCAACTGCGCATATGCAAATCTACCGATCTGCTTGCCGACTGCAAGTGTACGATCATCACTTGCCGGCTGCTCGTGTGCAATCGGCGTTTGTCGGTCGCTCATGCGTGACCAGCAAACGCCGATCGTGCATGTGCAGCTGACAAAATTTTGCCCGGGAGCCCGCGCATGTCCAGCTATGCCACTGCTTCTAGGTCTTGTGCGTCTTCATGGACTTCAATTAAAAGAGCAATGGGGGTGATGTATCAAGGCAAATTTCAAGCACCATTGATGCAAATTGCGGCCCTTTCAACTTGTGCCTCTTTGCGCAAATGTATTAAGCTGTTCGTTAGCTTGCGGTTTGGGGAGTGAGTGTAGGAGGAGTTACATGACGCACAGATTAGAATGACATATACTCTGCATCGCCATGCACCATATTTGTACCTCGTATTTGGATAAAACAAAGAATCCGCCAGGTCTTTGATAGATACCCGCTGACTAAACCAGTTATTAAGTAATTATCTCTCTGATACTTCATTATGAAGGCAAAATCTAAAGAGCAGGAAGCAGCATACTGTAACCACTGACGTTCACAACAACTCTCACCATTGATGAGGCCAGTAACCAATGCATCGCAAAGCAATAACATAGCACACTGAATTGGTCTAAGTTGCAGTTCCACTTACACAAACATATAAAACCTCCACCGTTAGCACATATATACAGTACACATAAAGCATACATTACCAGCAATGAAGATGACTGTCACGGGAGACTCCTGTGGCGGGTAGGATCTCGGTGGCCGGAACAGCACGAGCGTAGTAGGGGTTACAAGCAGGGGTCCAAGGCAGTCGGCAGGTAGCGAAGTCAGGTACAAGCAGAGGTCCGAGGCAGGCGGCAGGTAGCGAAGTCAGGAAACAAGCAGGGGTCCGAGGCAGGCGGCAGGTAGCGAAGTTAGGTAACAAGCAGAGGTCGGCAACGAGGAGACTGGAACAGGACAGGGGAGCAAGGGCAGGTCTGGGGGCAGGGACTGAGAACAGGAACAAACAGGGACAAGCCAGATTACCAGCAAGGGCTTTTACTGTGAACAGACTTCTATAATACAGGTACAGGTACAGGAAACAGATCAGGATCAGAGGCATGTGCAATAGGAGTCTGACTTCAAGCAAAGGCAATTGAACAACCAGGAAGCAGAAGCTATAAAGGACAGAGACAGGAGCAACAAGAAGACAGACAGGCAGACAGAGGAACCCAGAGCAAACAGAAGGCAGCAGCACACCCGGTGGACAAAGAAGCTATGGGTAGGCAGGAGGTCTAGGAGACCCTGACAATGACAAAGAGGCGACAGCACTCAGTAAAGTAACCAAAGTAAGATGTATTAGAGGTATAGTAACCAACGTTTCGATCCACACAGGGGGATCTTCCTCAGGGGAAGAGGGGGGGGGGGGTTCGGATGTACATATTTATATATATATATATTATACCTTACACATTTTAAGTTATGGTGGGTGAAAAAGGCGACAACAAATCTCCACCATTAGCATATAGCCAATAAAGAATATCACTTGTGAGCACATTCAAGTGTCTTAGACAGGTCTGCAACCCTTCCTTTCACCATTATCACCTAGCATACAGTGCTTCCACTGCGGAAAGGGATTCTGGGAAATGACATGCAAATGGCTACACAATGTGTCACCTCTTGCCTGAATCCATTTTTACTTGGAGCCCTTATAAGCAAATGCTCTGCTGTTCACACAGCTTTTAAGCACAGCATGTGATTAGATGCAAAGCCAATCAAACCACTGATGCCACCGCCGGACTTGGGATAGCATGGGAGAGTTGTTCCGGCCCCCTGGTTGAAAACCACTGAGGCTCGAGGCAGTCAGCTGCGCCATTCTCCACCCCCCCCCCCAAGAGAGGCCTTACCTCCCATACATAGCACCCCCCAGGATGTGCCGACAGTTCACCGGATTTTCACAAGAGGAAGATGCCCGTGTGAAGAGTGGAGGAAGGATGTCGGGGGGGAGAAGGAGGACGACGTTGTGACATCAAGTAGCCTCTCGTTGTCATGGCAACGCGGCGTCATTTGACACCACGCAGCCATTTTGACAGGAGCTGATGGGGGAGACACAGCACAAGATGCCGGGAGACGCTGCGCAATGCCGATGCACATGGCGCCGGTTAGAGAATCGCCAGCGGGCCAAATGCACTCGCAACTCGAACCCTGTATAATTGAACGATTTTCCAAAACTTGGGATTTGGGGCTTTTCGCTGCACACCTCGCGACGTGTTTGGGCAAGAGCCAAAAATGGTGATAAAATGCTTTCGCCATGCACTTATCGAGGCTTTCTGAATAGCTATAGCTTTTTTGGCAAATGATTTCTCAAAAGCCTCAAGTGGGCTATCGAGGCTACTAGAATAGGCCCCATAATCATTTCAACATTAATCATATGTTTCAATATGTAGTTAATTAATTGGTATCACATTTACACTTTTGAGCTATTATCAAATGAGAATCGTGCTCTCCTTTGCATACATTATCTGATACCATGTTAATTGTATTATGGTCACCTGTCTATCATGTTAGATGTAATTATGTGCTCCAAACAATTAATTAATAAACCTCTGAATATTAGTATAAATAGGAGAGGCTCTCCTAGAGATGAAGCATGTTAACAAGTGAAACGCATTGGAGGTATCATCATAGCGTATCATGTGTCATCACATTCTGACGCTCCTCAGTAACTCAGTGCTGCGCGTGTTTCGTCCGGGGACCCTTTGCACCAGGTCCTTGCTGTATACCATTTTTGGACCGACACAGACTGGACTGCCATGTCGAGCCCATTTTATTGATATGAATGTATATATAATATGTAGTCTCTGCTACACGTTGTGTGTTTTTATTGGGACTTATACAGTATACACACATACATACACACACAATGTGAAGGGATGGGAGCACACACTTAAATAGGATAGACCAGAATACTGGAGGGGGTGTTGCCTATAAAGTACGGTACAAAAATATATATATATACATAGAGGGAGGAATTAAATTTATATAGGTGATTAAAAAGTCAGAATCAGGATAAAACATTCCTGTATCAAGTTCTTAATAAAAAGTCATGATCCTCGGATCCAGCTGAAATGTGGGAGGATTACATAAGATGGACACTCAGTGGCTCTCTTGTTGATATTGTATGTTTAAATATTGTAGATGTAGCCCTTTTTCTGACGCTCTAAAGAGACTACTGGTCACTGCACACACCTGCGGCTCCTGGAGATCTGAGCCTCCGCTAGCTGGGAGCCTGGGGTAACACTTAATTAGCGCAGCGCCTCCACTTATCCAGTATCCCCGTCATGTAAGATTCCCCTGGGCAAGAAACATAACACATGCTTGCAACCAGTTTTACTGTAATGCACTATAACCTTAGCACTCTATAATGTGCATCAAAACATAACATATTACACTTATACTATATGCTTATTGACTTATACACTAACACAGCTAACTGGTAATGTCTTTATAACGTTAGTGGCTCCGCCACGCTCCTAATGAGTATGTCTCTGTCCCGTCACCGCGTGCCCCACACACCGTGTCCTTGTACTAATAGAAAGGATTGCTTCGTGTATTTAGGCCTTTGGCCACTCACTAGTGTCCCCAAAGAGTTACGCCTAAGGCGGGATCAGTGCTTGTTGACCGGTGTTGGTGCACTTGCTGTAAATACCTTCCGGTCACGGCGGTGACCGGTAACAACTTCAAAAAGGGTCAGACGAATCCACCGCCTGGCTCTGGTGTCGCACTGTTCAGTTGTCTGGTCCCAAATGGCTCGCAACCACCTTGCTCCACACACTGGTCCCTAACTGCCTACACAGTAAGGTGAACGATCTGTACCACTATGGGCGTCCCTGCAGCACAGCAGCCTACTGTGACTCAGGGATTCTCCTAAGGGCCTGCGGGGTAAAGCTATCCTATGCAGGCGGGTCACGGACCCCCAGCACTCACACACCCTCCTCCTTTACTTTCCGGATCCCCTCTGCCTAGCGTGGTCTCTCCCCCACGCTTCCCTTTCCTCCTCCTGTAATCCCAGCCTTCTGATTGGCTCCTGACATCAGATGACTGTCCCAGAGCTCATGGGAGTTGTAGTTTGCCAACGGAGCCTTTTCCCTATTGGTCCGTCGTTCGCGTGCTTACACCGCGCATTCGCGACCTCTCCGCTCTGTCAGTGCCCTCTGAAAGGTTGCGCAATAACATGGCAGCGCCCTATACTGTCGGGCCGCCGCGGAACCTGCACCACTCCCTCCGTGCCCTCACTGCAACCACCTGAGGTATTTAACATACCCCTACATTCTCCCCCTTGCAGAATCCAACGACCCTGCTTGGGTCATAACTTACGTAACTATACACAGAACGTTATATAATAAAAATGATACAATATAAACATGATCTTTCTTATCACTTCTAGATCAGATTGCACATTTCATTGAACATTACAGCAACAGACTGCACTCTGCAGCGAGCCCACTGCTGAGCCTCATAATGGGGTGCCCCAAATCTATCATAAGCCATCCTCATTGGAGGTTGATCAATTCTTTGGCTTCGGCGAAGTTGCTCTTCAGCTACCTCCTCGGGAGAGTAGCAAGTCTCGTTTGGCATTTCCAACTCTGCCCTTGAGGGGCTTAATAGGTCTACAAAGTCTTTTCGGGACACAAAGCACGGGCTCTGCGGGTCAAGTGGCAGGCTCACTGGAGTCAGCGTCTGTTATTGGACCAAGGGGCTCTTTACCCGTAGCTCCTTCGGGAGATACTCCCGCGGCCGGAAGGCCCCTTTGAGAGGTTCCCTCCTTAGGATTCTCAGAGGTGGCATTTATTACAGTCTCTGGGCCATCCTCTGTACTTTCGGCTTCTCCATCAATTGAAACAGTGGGCACTTCCGATTCGTTGTCCCCTACTTGAGGTATGGGGAGCAGATGATTCCTATGCCACACCTTTACCCGGCCTTCGGAGTCCTTGATGCGGTATACCGGGAGGCCAGGGATCTGTGATTCCACCTCATACACCCCATCTCTCCACTGATCAGCCAGCTTGTGCTTTCCGGGAATGCCCAGATTACGAAGGAGAACAGCATCCCCCGGGCGGATATCTTTTTGTCGCACCTTGTGATCGTAGCGCCTTTTGTTACTCGCATTCAATTGCGCCTTCGCCTTCTCAGCCAATTTATAGGCCTGCTGCAGACTATCTTGCAACCTTTGTACATATCGAAAATGCATCCTGTTGGATACCCCATCGGTAGATATCCGCAGTCGCACATCCACGGGTTGCCTAGCTTCTCTTCCAAACATCAAGAAGTACGGAGTATACCCTGTAGACTCGTGTCGAGTACAGTTATAGGCATGCACCAGCGTTTCCACATGCTTGCTCCACTCAGTCTTCTGAGAACCTTTTAATGTCCCCAGCATGTCAAGCAGCGTTCGGTTGAACCGTTCGGGCATAGCATCCCCTTCTGGGTGGTAAGGGGTAGTTCGTGACTTAGCTATATTTAACAACTTCAGCAGTTCTCTAATGAGAGTACTCTCGAAATCCCTGCCTTGATCAGAGTGTAGTCGGTTCGGTAATCCATAATGAATGAAGTATTTCTCCCACAATACTCTAGCCACTGTCACCGCCCGTTGATCTTTGGTGGGGAACGCTTGGGCATATCTTGTATAGTGGTCTGTAATCACCACTACGTTACTGATGCCCCGGGTGTCTGGCTCGATACACAAGAAATCCATGCACACCAAATCCATGGGGCCGGAGCTTCTCAGGTGGGCCGTGGGGCCGCCCGAGTGGGAAGTGTCTTCCTCTGTATACAGCGAGTACACCGTCGGCAATGCATTTCCACCGATTCTCTCATTTTGGCCAATAAAACCGGTCCTGAAGTAACCCGAACGTTTTGAACGATGGCCATGGTCATCGTGTAGGGCCTGGAGGACCATATTTCTCAGGTTTTGAGGCAAAAATAACTGTCGCCGGTTGGGGTGATTGTGATACGGTATTACCCGGTACAGTAAGCAGTTGTCCAGTTCGAATTTTCCAAACTCATTCATTAGTAGTTTCACCAGTTCTCTGGGGGCTTGCTTAAGGATAGATGGATTCCCTTGTTGCAGGGCTTGGCGAGCCAGCTCCACCACTGGGTCTTGAATCTGATGTTGCACCAATTCTTTCCAGGAAATGATTTTGTCTTCCGTAATGTTCATTCCTTCCGGGCATCGGAACGCCCGTGGAACTGACCGGGATTGACACCCTAGTGAATCAGCTAGTCTCAATTCTGAGAATGCCACCTGGTCATTGACCACTGCTGCTAGCAAGCATAGAGCACGTATGCCAGGCCCCGGAATTTCTTCCCACACCTCCTCATCAGTGGTAGGTTGAAGCCCAGGTCTCGTGACAGAGCATCTGTACATGACCATTCAGGAAGTACCTGTCTCGTGTGATCCAGCCACTCTTCGAATCCGACTTCTCCCAGAGGGGTGGGTTTGTCACCAGAAAATGCCTTCAGCTTTCGGTATTGGTGGGACTGCGTGGAGTGGTGAATGGCTTCTGCCAGCACAGGGATGGAGTCGTTATCCAACAGATTGCTCCCAGCAGGGGAGTAGGCGTCTAGTCTCGACAGGCTGGTTCTACTCAACGCTGGCCTAATGGCTGAGGGGGTGAACGAAGTGCCTAGGCCCATTGCAGCGGGCCATCGGGGGTTCAAACTGCTCTCAGGGGTACGGGAAGGGCTGGTCGTGATGGTACTTAATGAACCAGGGTAGCCCCTCTGTGGTGTGGACGCAGCTAGAGGTTTGGCAGAATCCACCTGTACTAACGGGCATTGGATGCCGGGAGCATCGGGCAGAAGTAGTACTGAGGGCAGTGCTTCGGGGCATATATCCCGGTCGGAGACGAATAATATCTTACGCCAGTTCTGCTCCCTGTCAAAGTAGTGATCTTGCACTCGGGCAGAGTCCAGGAGCGGAAGTTTCCTGACTTGATCAGTCACCGTGCCCAGGGAGAGGGTAGCGGGGACGTGTCCCAGGCCGAAAGCACGTGTCAGGGGAATTTCATGCCGCTGGGCCCACTTGCGCACCTCAGGCTGCGAGGGCACAAACATGGCGGGGAAAAAAATGTCGCACAGTTGAGAGAAAAAAATACAGGGCACCCCAGGTCTGAGATCTCAGCAGCGCCTCCAAATTTAGCCCTTTTTCTGACGCTCTAAAGAGACTACTGATCACTGCACACACCTGCGGCTCCAGGAGATCTGAGCCTCCGCTAGCTGGGAGACTGGGGTAACACTTAATTAGCGCAGTGCCTCCACTTACCCAGGATCCCAATCATGTAAGATTCCCCTGGGCAAGAAACATAGCACATGCTTGCAACCAGTTTTACTGTAATGCACTATAACCTTAGCACTCTATAATTTGCATCAACACATAACATATAACACTTATACTATATGCTTATTGACTTATACACTAACACAGCTAACTGGTAATGTCTTTATAACGTTAGTGGCTCCGCCACGCTCCTAATGAGTATGTCTCTGTCCCGTCACCGCATGCCTCACACACCGTGTCCTTGTACTAATAGAAAGGATTGCTCCGTGTATTTAGGCCTTTGGCCACTCACAAAGTGTTACGCCTAAGGCGGGATCAGCGCCTGTTGACCGGTGTTGGTGCACTTGCTGTAAATACCTTCCGGTCACAGCGGTGACCGGTATCAACTTCAAAAAGGGTCAGAGGAATCCACCGCCTGCCTCTGGTGTCGCACTGTTCAGCTGTCTGGTCCCAAACAGCTCGCAACCACCTTGCTCCGCACACTGGTCCCTAATTGCCTACACAGTAAGGTGAACGATCTGTACCACTATGGGCATCCCTGCAGCACAGCAGCCTACTGTGACTCAGGGATTCTCCCTTTCCTCTTCCTGTAATCCCAGCCTTCTGATTGGCTCCTGACATCTGATGACTGTCCCAGAGCTCATGGGAGTTGTAGTTTGCCAACGGAGCCTTTCCCCTATTGGTCCGTCGTTCGCGCGCTTACACCGCGCATGCGCGACCTCTCCGCTCTGTCAGTGCCCTCTGAAAGGTTGCGCAATAACATGGCGGCACCCTATACTGTCGGGCCACCGCGGAACCTGCACCACTCCCTCCGAGCCCTCACTGCAACCACCTGAGGTATTTAACACATCCCTACATGGAGATGTGCCAGATTTGGCAATAGAAGACACGGAAAGTGTGAATGTATCTCTGTGAGGACGTCTTAGATGAAGGGAGTATCCCCAAACGTTGATCAGCTGTTATTGGGGAAAATCCAGCGCATGCTGGTCTTCAAAGCTGAAATAACCGCTCTTCTCCGCACTGACAATATAAGGTTCTGATCAGGGCATCCACGCCACAAGAAGCTGCGACTGGAGGTACTGTAATAAAACGCTGAAAATGAGGATGTTACACTCAACAATGATGTCACCGGTAAGCAGGGGTTTCCCAGGCAGTGATCAGCTGTGATTTAAAGAATCCCGCGCCTGCGAGTTTCTGAAGCTGTAGAGCCTCTCTCCTTTGCGCTAGTGAGATGAGCGCAAACAGCTGAGATATCCACTCAGCAAGTAGCTGCAGCTCCCGTGTGAATAAAAAAGTGAAACAAATGGCAAATAGAACTTAAATAGCCGTTAGGCATAGGAATACCAATAGGTGGTGGACAAAGGTCCAGGTAACAAACAGCCACAACATGTCCCGTCACGCTATGGCGACTTCCTCATAAGAGAGGCTATAGATATATAGAGAATAGTGCAGATCAGATGTGTATCTGATATGTTGGTGTCACAGACGTAGTTTGTAAATTCAAATACGTTAGATTAGGTGAAACACAAAACACAGCATATTATATGGATATATTTTTGTTACACCTAATATAACTCATTTTGGTTTAGTACAAAGGCCCACCCGTAGCACCCTTTAGTGATTCCGGGCTAAAAGGGTCTGGTATTTTTCTTGTTTATATATAATATATATGTTGAATAGTGGTTTTCAACCTTCTAGAACTTTGAAATCTTTTAATAATGTATCGAGATTCTGTGGAACTCCATTAAACGGACTGTGACTTTGGGGAACCCAGAGCACTTATAACATTAACAGTACATAAATGTACTATTGTTCCGAGTAGGGCGTTTACATTTTTTTAATAGGTCAGGATTTTCATATATCCATAACAATCCAGTATACAGTCTAACAACTTTTTTGAATTATTAAAATGATGAAACAGATAGCTGGGTCTTCAAAATAAGATGTATATTATGTAGTATGTGGCAATTATTGCGCTTCTTGGGGAATTATACGACAAGTGGACAAGTAGTAAGAGAAGGTGTTAGTTGATGAGCATTTTCACTTTATTGTGTAGCGTTGTTAAGCAGGTTTCGTTTATACACAGAAAACATGACTATTTTATATGTGTAACTAATGCAAAAATCCCCAGTGGGACAGCACCTGTCTAGATACATTTTTTGGTTGGAATAAACAATGTAAAATACCTCTCCCATTTATCCATATGGCACTGACAAGAGATGCCAGCTGGGAAGAGTCTCACAATACAGTCTTTTTTCCCATCAGTGACACATGGAATTATCCCTTCCATTAGCAAGACATAAATTCAAGACAGAAAACTGACCGACTGAATTATTGTCTGAAACACCATAAATGTTATCAAAGTTGCTGGCTCTGCTACTGGTATTTTCACCTCTAAATCATGTAAAGATCATATATTCCATGCCTTGAACTGAGAACTTGGAGCAGTTGTCTTTTTTATGTATGGCATAACCTTGACAGAGGAAAGGTCATTATAGTACGGAGGTTCCCCTGGGGACATTATGACAATGCTACCTGCAGAACTACAGCATTTGTGACTGCTAGAACAGAAGACCCGGGGGACAAGATGTAGCAAATAATGTATTGCAATATACTTCTATATATTGCAATGCAACATAATCAATATCCTACACAGGATTTAATGGTAATGCTTGTACAATAGATAGGATATCAACATTTATGTTCTCCCCGTCACTGCCCATGGTTCTATTTATAACACTGCGGGGCCCCTCTGGCAGTGAGTGAGTTAAGAGAACATATCATCACCGTTGCTTGGAGGCATTTTAAATCCTGCGGAATTTCCTCCGACCACCCAACTAGGGCTACATTATCAGAAGTAGGTTATCGTGGCGTAATTATGCATTTCTCTTCATACGTTTGCCCTTCTCATTTTTGGTGTGCTGCCGCTTTGGCGGCTTCGTGACTTTACACGGTGACCTCAACCTGGGATCACATCCAGATTTTTTTTTTATGGCTGGACGTTTTCTGGTTGCACAAAAGACCACAGACATTCCAAACTAATATCCAACCAGCCGAATGAATCTTTGTGATTCTCACTGATGTAAGGACATGCATGGCACTGCAAAGTAGCACGATATAAGTCACTAGCTGAGACTGATGCATTGAGAACACATCTACAGCTAAAACCTCAATGCAAAAACATTAGACTGTACGAAAAGTGATCCAACAGAGAGAAACATAAGGATACATTATATGATGTGCTCACATATTATGAGGCTGATTCTATATGTGATCCAAAGTGGACGATCAGAGCATTTTTAACCTAAAACAGGCCAATCGGCCCCTTCAGCATGTACTGTATAGTATCATCCCCTATGTGTGTGTTAGTTAACCTCTGTTAAGATATGCTCTTATTTTATTCATGCCCCCTTACAAAGGTGGTTTTGTGATTCACCCTCAAAAAAATGAAAAAGCAAGAGACAAAAAACATGAAAATCAGTCATTGTTAAAAATAGGTCCTGTGATCTAAAAATAACACGCAAAACAATATTTAAAAAAAGGAGTGAAAACCCCCAGAAAATCAATGCAAAATTGTTGAACTATTGAATGTGGGAATATTGCATGTTTATTTTTGTAATCATTCTGCTTTTGTACTGAAGGGGGTGGGGGGGGGGGGGGGTGTCTGAGTCAAGTGTTTTTTGTATAGTGAAACCCAACCAAAATCTGGGACAAGCTACTGAATTGCAAATGGCTCAATATAACATCCACATAGATCTCTGTGCATTATAAGCATGATAACAGAAAGCAGACTGGTTCTATAATACAATTAGGTGGCTCTGATTATATGAACCTCAAGCTGTGAAAATTCAAATTAGTCAGCAGAACTATAAGATAGAATCACGGGCAAGAATATACTATTTGCAATATATAGATAGATTTCTTTATTTCAGAGCTTGGATGTGCAGTTTGCACAGACAGCAATATTACTGCACTGTACCATAGTATTACAGCATGAATCAATATTAAAGTTAATATTGCTATTAGAGATTACAATCAATATACTTACAACATAGAATAAATGATGTTGTCTATATTGTTATTTACCAATATATTTGTTATTACTTATTTACTGCCTAAGCTGTTATTTGATGTATCCAGACATCATATATAAATAATGGACACTAATGCAATGATAGCCCATACGCTAGGTGAAAATCCTACAGAGAAGACAGCCATGTAGATATTATAAAAAGGACACAACACCAAGTCTACCAGCTATGAAATAATCTGCTGGAAAGATGTAATAAGGGTACACGCATATTAGGCCTATCTTGCCAATGAATATATTGGACAAGGGGTGGCTATTCCATGGGCCAACTAAGTGGCCGCAGCAGCCTTTGCAGTGGACCCGTGTCATCAGCTTCTTCTCATGTTGCCCCGACAGCATCTTCTGAGCAAGACCGAAAAGCAGGCCCCACTTCCAGCGTGGATGGGTGCACGGGGCGGCTTGAGAAGAGGCTGAGCACCACACCTCTGGAATACCCTTCCTTTCAATATCCGACTAGCACCCTCTCTATTCCACCTTTAAGACCCACCTTAAAACACACCTGCTTAATGAATCATATGAGTAGTTCTGTGGCTGATAATTTACACCTCATACTTAAACCTTGGCCCCTGCAGACGCACTTACCAGAATGCCCTCCTACAGTCTCTGTACGTTCTTCCTACTTACCAATTAGATTGTAAGCTCTTCGGGGCAGGGACTCGTTTTCCTAAATGTTACTTTTATGTCTGAAGCACTTCTTCCCATTATGTACAGGAAACACAAAAAAAACGCGCAAACCGCATAGTGAAGTATATCAAATTATATTGTTCCGTAAAAAAGGTAAGTATTAGGCGTACATTGAGTAAAAAGAACAAGCGCATTGAGTGCTAAAAGCACAGCGAGTTACCACTCAGCAACGGACATCAGGCAACACTGGATACCGCAGCAACGGGGATTCATGAGGTCGTCATCATCACGTCCTCGGTACAGGATACTGCAGGAATCGATCCGGTGGAGCTGTCTCTTTTGGAGGAAGATTCCTCCCAGTAGTGTCGGCAAGCGTGCTCTCGTCGGACTTCCGTGTCGCGTCCAAATGATGTCACAGCGACGTGCGTCAGGGTCCTTGTAGTACACATTGAACATGAAGTAAGTCCAATGCGTAACAGAGTCCCGGTGTACCAAACCAATGGGGATAGAAAGTCGCAGCACCAACAATTCAATATGCCACCATGCAGTACAGCACAAATAACAAGGGCTAAAATCGGACAGTAAAAACAACTAATCCTACGCGTTTCGTTGATGAAGTAGCGTGAGCTACGAAACGCGTAGGATTAGTTGTTTTTACTGTCCGATTTTAGCCCTTGTTATTTGTGCTGTACTGCATGGTGGCATGTTGAATTGTTGGTGCTACGACTTTCTATCCCCATTGGTTTGGTACACCGGGACTCTGTTACGCATTGGACTTACTTCACGTTCAACGTGTACTACAAGGACCCTGACGCACGTCGCTGTGACATCATTTGGACGCGACACGGAAGTCCGACGAGAGCACACTTGCCGACACTACTGGGAGGGATCTTCCTCCGAAAGAGACAGCTCCACCAGATCGATTCGATTCCTGCAGTATCCTGTACCGAGGACGTGATGATGACGACCTCATGAATCCCCGTTGCTGCGGTATCCAGTGTTGCCTGATGTCCGTTGCTGAGTGGTAACTCGCTGTGCTTTTAGCACTCAATGCGCTTGTTCTTTTTACTTAATGTACGCCTAATACTTACCTTTTTATACGGAACAATATAATTTGATATACTTCACTATGCGGTTTGCGCTGTTTTTTTGTGTTTTCTGTCTGTAGTGCTGTCGGAGTGCTGAGCCACCCGACCTTCTAACAGCTGCAGCTGCCACTGTATTTACAGAGATTGTATGTTTATACACCCTAAGAATAAAGGTTGTATTTATTTATTCACTTATCACACAATATCACTTTAAGTGGGTCTCAGTCAAATGGTTTAAAAATGAATATCGTTATTTATGAATACATCATTCTTGGTGAGTGCGGCAGTAATTGTAAAAATTAACGCTGCCGTACCATTTTTTTGAACACCAAAATTTGAACGCGGCAAGAATAGACATATCAGTTAATTTAACCCTACATTTGCTGGGTTGTACCAGGAAAGCAGGACAATGGCTGAACAGCTAATGATAGACAGACTATATTTGTACTTTTATAATGACTGTAGAGATCCACGTAGCTTAAAAAAGGTAAACAAATGAAAAATCTAAATCTATTAAAGATTGAGTCAAATCTACTGTATGGGGACAGTATGGTAGAAAGATTTAGGCAGCATTTGTGCTGTAACAATAAAAATGTAGAAATTCTTTCTAGCATATGTTTTCTACACAGAAGAGGTTAGCCAGAGATCCCTTCTCGCCTCCGGAGCAGGTGATCCGGCCATTACCAAGGGCCAAGATACAACATCAGTGGGTGGGGTTATGAAACACGGGGGAGGAGTAGTGACATGTGGGCTGGGTTATGCCACAAAGGGGTGGTGATGTGAAATGAGAGGGTGGGTTTGTGATGTAAGGGGCGGACTCTGTTTCAGGGTCTCTCATCAGCGTGAGATTTACCTCAGACATAGTCCTAATGCGTGAGACACCCAAATTGTTTGCGTCTCGATAGGGCTGGCTATACACAAAATGTAACCCTTTAAAGCGGAAATGCAAGATGGTGATTTTTTTTGCAAAATGTTTAGGATTGAAGCGGGGGGTCTCCGAAGCTAAACCCAGTTAATTTCAGCTTCGAGGACCCCCTGCTTCCAGAGAGTCTTATCTCTGAAGGGGGTGCTGGTAGCTGCTCAGCTAGCAGGGTTCAACTAATGGCAGAGTTTGAAATCTCCTGCACTCTGCTGCCCAATAGGAAGTGACATCATCCGGTCCAGCTTCCTATTGGTCCGCGTGACAAGGGAGCTGTAAACTTTGCTGAGATACCAGCACCCCCTTTGGAGGTCTGTAACTCAAGAAGTAGGGGGTCCCCAGAGCTGAAATGAATGGGGTTCAGCTCCAGAGACCCCCTGCTTCTAATCGATGTTATAAAAAAAGCACTTGAATTGCTCCTTTAATTATACTGACAGTATCATTTTTTTTAAATTAAATTACTGTTATGTGTATGTATATATATATGTATATTATAGTGTATATAGTGTATATATATAACAGTGTGCGTGTATACATGCATATAGTAAATCTATGTAAAGGAAATGCTCTGGATCACATTTAAGCAATCTGGAAATGCATTTAAGAATATGTGCCCCATATATTTCCCACATGTGCACATTTTACAACTGTGCACATATATTTGTTTAACGACGTACAACATAAAGGGAAATCAACTTGAAAATACTAAATTAATGGAATAGCATCTACTGCAGTATAAAAAAAAAGCCCCAGATACATTTAAGTGCTGTGCTCAGAAAGGTCTTACGCAGAGACACACTTTCCTATCCCCTTTCTCCTGTACCTTCATGCTGGAGGATAGACAGCTAGTAACGTGAATATCCCCAGGGACAGTTAATCCTCAGCGCTTTGCTTTTGAGCTTGGTTGCCTCAGCTGGTGTCCGCACTGGATTCGGTAACAACGCAGGAAGGAATAGAGGCAGAGACCAATAAAACCACAAGAAACAGAAAAACAGGCCTTGTTAGAGGTTGTGGGGAGAGGGAGGGGGGGGAGCAGGCTTGTAAAACAGCAAATGTGCTTTCAGCGGTTTGCTCATGTCACATGAAGGACAAATCTTTTTCCTTTCGCCTGGCTGGATTATATCCCTCTTGTAATTGTACATCTGCGTAGTATGTTTCCAGAGATGTATATGATCCACGCATGTATTTGGTTTGCAGATATACAGTGCTTATAGCCGTTTTATATTCTGGTGACTTTTTTTTTCCCCCCACCTTGCCCTGGAAATGGACAAGGCTACATTATCTATGTAGCCAGGTATCCTTCTTGGCTACTAAACTGCCCTGCCTAACAGATAAACCCTGGTACCAGTGCAGGCAGTGTTGGGGTTAATCCAGGTTTTCCCGAGCAGTAAGCAGCTTCCTTGAGTGACATGGGATAGGTGGGCCTAGGGTTTGCGTTCTACACAATCAGGGGCTCAGACCTGGGACCCTCCCCCATGGTACATACGGGGCTGCACAGCCAAATTTAGTGTGATTCTGGGGAGTGTGGAGTCGGGCTATGACCACCTTCCTTCCCCTCCATCAGGGGAGGGAGACAGCTACCCCTCATGCTACCAGGTCATGAGGTGGGAGATCAGGATAGACACTTGGGGCCTCAAGCCTCATGGGTTGAGTCCAGGGACCATCCAGAGGAGGGAAGAGAAGTGTACCATGTACTGTATGCTGTTACTCTGTTGTATGAAGACTAAAGTTGTATCCGTTTTATACATTCCGACCTGAGACTGCAATTCATCAGGGGGAGTGAGAGAAAGAGGGGTCTTCTGCAGGGATTGCATCCAGTGCCACTGGAGCCTGCAAGAGATGGAGGCGCTGCACCAGTGAGAAAGAACCAAACATCACCCCAAAAGCCTGTCCTGTCTCTCCCACTAACACCGACGGAAACTCAGCGATTCTGTGAGCCAGCAGGTAACCAGCACAACAAACCGTGTAATAGGGAGATCTCCCAGAGGGTGGGGGAAACCTGTTACATCTAATTAGTGAGTATCTGGAATAGGGGAACATGCTTTAAACTAGTTTCATTCTTACCGATCAGGTAGATCCAAACATGTGTCTATCTCAGGCTCCAACTCCAACCCCTTGGATATCACCTGTGGTGTCCCACATGGCTCTGTCCTGGGGCCCCTACTCTTCTCTGTGTTCATCAATGATCTTCCTACATCTTGTAAGGGAGCTTCAATACACATGTATGCAGATGACACAATCCTATACAGTATGCACACAGCCATAGCCTCTCCGACCTTGAAAACGTACTTCAATCTGACTTTTTGAGACTTGAAAATTGGATTTCCCAAAACAAACTGTTTTTAAACACTGACAAGACTGTAACAACTGTATTTGGTACAAAGGCAAATTTTTTAAAGCTTCCAATGACTGAGATGCAGATCAGAACCAACGCTAACACCACCCTAACTCCTGTTACTAGTTTCAAATACCTGGGCATATGGTTTGACTCCCATTTAACTTTTGGGATGCACATTGATACCCTGACATCGAAACCTATGCCAATCTAGGTGTACTTTACAGGAACAAATCCTCCCTAAGTATGCTATTCAGTAAGCGTATCGCACAGCAGATGCATATGCCAATTATTGACTATGGGGACATAGTATATGGCTAGGCACCCCAAACCCACCTTAGCAAACTTGACACCCTCTACAAATCAATATGCCGTTTTGCTCTCAATTGCAACTACAACACACATCACTGCGAAATGCTCAAAGAACTAGATTTTCATCACTTGAGTCTAGGCGCAAAGTTCACCTTTCCTGTCTTGCCTTCAAATACTTTCTGGGCAAGCTACCCATCTATCTGCACAAGCTCCTCACCCCTACCACATGCAGCGCTTATCACCTGAGATCTGCCTCCAAAAGACTGTTCATTGTCCCAAGGTTCAGCAAAGTATCCGACTGCTCCGCCTTCTCTTACTGTGCATCCCAAAACTGGAACACTCTACCGGAGACTCTCACTGCTGTCACCAGTCTAAGTTCTTTCAAAACTAAAGCGGTGTCACATTTTAATCTGGTCTGTAACTGTGCCATATGCCTATAATATATATTATCTTTAACTGTGCATGCAATGTCTTGTATATAATGTATACCCTGTTGACTTATGTAACTATGTATTTGCAACCATGTATTAATTGTCATCCTAACTCTATGCCCAGGACATATTTGAAAACGAGAGGTAACTCTCAATGTATTACTTCCTAGTAAAACATTTTATAAATACATTTGGACACACATTTTCAGCCCACTCGATAAATGCAGAAAATATAAATGAAATGAGTCCCCATATACATTCTCCTGCCAGGTCAGTAATGCTAATACGACTGTGTGCGGTTCATCTGTGCATTACGGGCACGCTGCTAGATAATAGTTAATAAAGGGCTGTCATTTAGAGACTATTTACAATCCAAACTACCTGATTGGTCGACATTCTGGGAATGAAAGGATCAGGAATATGAGCCAGCAGTCGCTGCTAACATTACAATAAATGTTAACACTGACATTGTAATACAACTGAATTTAACCTATAACCGTACTTGATACTTTACAATAGAGTATTACCTGACCATTAATCACCGATTAGGTTAAAGACCGCTGACTGTGCCTGGACGTGAAAACAGAAGGAGACTCCGTGTGCTGTAGCATCCTTCCACCTCACCCTTCTTAATGACCAACCCTATGTTGCCTGCCATGGCCCATAATGGGGCTCGGTGCCTACTGCAGGCCCCACAATCAAACCAACCTTTCCCATAAGGGTTAGGGTTTCACCTTTTTAAACCTTCTGGGGGTTGTTGGCTGCACAAAATATTTAAGATTCTCACTAGTTCAATATCTATATATATTTTTTAAGGGTCGGCAAATATTTTGCATATTCCAGTTTGGTGAACTTTAGCAGATGTTTCATACTTCTATGGCAAATATTATCAAAACCACAGCACATCGCCCCCAAAATGTTCTCACTGAACAAAAACAAGGCATTCAAAGACCACAGCTAATCAGCTTAAAAATGAAAAAAACAAAAAATCAAAAGTGGTGTAATACTGTATAACACACAGATGCACACTGAATGATTCTGTCCACAAAGGGATCTCCCTTTACTCTTTTACCAGCTTGGCCAATTTTGGCTTGAAAAGCCAACTGCGAAAATCACAATAACAAATATCAAGTAATTATTTGTAGATGTGATAATGATGAGCACTGATTTGTAGAACATTAGACTTGTATGTAGCACGTTGGAAATGGGTTAGAAAGGCCCCTGTAGCAACGAAGCTGCATAGCAAACATTTGGTGAACTTGGATTGAGCTAAAATATAGAGGATCTGTAATTGCTCCCAGAAATATCGACTGTTCACAGTACTTGCAAAACCAGGAAGATGAATTTCTATATAATGAACAATTCCCATATCCTTTGATGCACCAACCATCAACAACATGGCCCTTAGCAACCAAACACCTCAGAAAAATAACACTTTCTGCTTAACACCAGTCTCTTTCATTGTTATATGTTGTACAGAATTTTTGCATTGCCTTTTAACACTATGCAGATGAGGTGTAATAATGTGTTTCATGTATTTTCATTCTTCTTGTAGTGAACAGGAAATGAATATTTCATTATTAGGTGATATCTTTTTTTTATTTCGGCTAACTATTGATATTATAAGGCAAGCTTTCAAGAGTGTTCTCTCTACCTCAGGTCAGCAGTTCTCATTTACAATGATTCCATGAGTTAAACACAGATGTAAAAAAAAACAAAATGCGTGTGTACCTGTGTGTGTGCGTATATGTAGCAGTGCCCCCTCCTTACCTCCAGTGAGGGGGGACTGCTGAGATGCCGCCGGAGCCCCCCGTTGGATCGGGGAGAGTGGGAGCCCAGTGACCTTGTGTCTGGAGTTATTTCTGGGAGTCCCCTACAGCTAGCGAAGTACAGTTCTCAAAGGGGGTGAGGCACTGAGGCCCATTCAGACTGGTCCTACTTAGATGAAATGTTAGCAGCCCCAGCAAGGCCGGTTTAATGTTATAGTAATGGTTTTAAATAAAGCTGTGGTCTGTTTTGTTCCGTAGGTTGAGTCTGTCATGGTTATTGATTGGATTGTGGTGGCTGGTCGAGCAGGGGATGGGAGGTTAGTACTTGGTCATGTGCTCTGCTTAAAGTGATCTACTCTCCACCCATCTTTATTTCAACGCCTCTGTCACTCCTGACGTTTCTAATTTTACTCCTACTGGAATGACATCCCCACAAATTTTACTGATATTTGCCTAATATTGCTATATTTAAAGCCCATCTGAAATCTCACCTTTCAAAGGAAACATGTTAATAGATTCTCATCTCTTATCAACAACTGCACATATCAGATAATCCATCTTCCTTTCAAGGGACAGTACACACAGCAGGCGAATGTATTGAGCTATAAGAATTCACTCCCACGTTCCTGTTGTCGTGTTACCCTTTACCCACCCTGTTTTCTTTCTGTACCCATCCCCCACCCTCAACATAATCTAAAAACAAATAAAATTGACTGGAAAAAAAAACAAGAAGAAAAATGAACGTGTTTCTGTTTTTTTCAGGTTACCTGATATTCATTCATACAGTAGCAGACACTTACAATAATTGTCATTCTATATCCTGGAGTCTGAAGTTTGGGCCGTTTTTGGCCCAATGGTTACTTTGTACTCTATATAGAATAAAAGCCCTTAGGGCCTGGATTGATATTTTCCAAAGTGGTGAGATTGGATATCTCTTGCCTGACGAAGCACAGGAGTGCGTGAAACTGTGAAGCGGCCGCTCATTGAGTTACAGATCGCAAGAACTGGTAGTGAGACACTTCTGACTGCAACATACGGGATACGCGAACCCGGAAGTGGCAGACCAGCGCCGAGAAACAGCACGCAGGATACACTGTTCAAAGATCCACTCTGTCTCTGATCAATAACCAGACAGCACGGACAGACCTTTCTACGATCCACTGAATTTCAGACATTTTATATGTAACCCATATTCCCCCCCCCCTAGACTCATCTGACATCTCTAGGGTGTGTGAGGGCAGATTACATGTACTTAGTGGTGCGTACCTGTGTGGAACAGGAGGGCCTGAGTCTCCCATGGTGGTGTGGGGGATCACAGGACCTGGCTTCTGGGGTAATAGCCTCCATGCTTTAGTGGTGCAGCGCCTCCATCCTCTATACTCCCAGGGATGGGGGATAGGACCTGTATAGAAGGGTGAACCCTGGTCCCAGGGTGGATACTCCAGAATCACACAACAGTCTTTGATATAAAAGTATTGTCTCTCTTTATTTGTCGGATCAGTGCCTCTGGCAGAAGTGGCGACAAGCAGCCACAACAACAACAGCAATGTCCCGCTAATCACTCGACCCTCCGCCCTGTACAGGTCTTTCCTCCTCTCCTTCCCTCCAAGTTTATCCTCCACGGGATGGTCTGGGCTGGGGCGTCAATACCCCACTGCCCACCTCAGAGGGTATCCTCTGGGTGGGGGATGGATTCTCCCCATCACCCCAGCATTGGGGTGAGGGGCATTGGTCCACCGGATCTATGGTGCTATCAGCTCTACTCAAGGTGGCTGAGTCTCTCCTCTCTTCTCACTGGCATGCTCCAAGCTCAGACTCTGCTTCAGCACCCTCTCAAGACTCTGCTCCTACAACCATCTCTCGCTCTCCACTGACTCTTAGCTGGAGCAGCCCACTAAATAGAGACAGCCCCGTCTATCATGATGTCAGCAGACCCCTCCCCTGTGTCTCTGCCTGCATACAGAGTCAGGGGGCCTACCTCCATCAATCAAGTCAGGGCTTGAAGCGGGGGAAACCCATGATCACTACTGGTGCCTGCCCTTAACAGGACTTACCACAGTAGGAAGGAGATAGGTATAGCCGGTGCTGTTTACAGGGGGCTACATATATGTAAGTCTACATTTGCTTTATTTGTACTGCCAAATATACCTGATTTTCACCTTTGGTGCGCTCTGTGTTTGTTTCTTCCTGGATACATCAGAACATATTGACTCCGGTCCTTTTTGTGCTATAATAATATATATAAAAATAATAGATAGCAATCACAACCGTGTAACCCCATTAAACATGTTACTGCCACTAATTCAATTTAGTCGTATAAGCGACTGCTTCTTTAACACATGTTCTAACAATCAATCATTCCACATACTCCTATTGTCTCTGCAGATCTCCTTAAATTACCACTCAGGTGTCTGCTTCCTAAAGTTTCTCAGCTAAAATATTAGGGCAAAATCAGGGTAAAATACAGAATTGGGATATTTTCCTTGAATAATTCTGGTGAAATTCTTTGCTCTGATTTTGCCCTAGTTTTCCAACCGGGAGCCCTTAATAAATAACACCTTACATTTTAAGATTGTAAGCTGTTCATGACAGGGACTCATATTTACCAATATTTTATTCTGTTTGAAGCACATTTTGTACCATATTTTCTTGTATCCTGTGTGTGTTAGGCCTTGCTTGGAAGGCACTACATATATATAAATAAAAACATACATCTAGAGTGAGTAACTCAATTAAAATCACAGTCAAATATTATATTTTACATTTCGGACTTTGCTTCCTTTTAAAATAACCTTGTATATTTATTCAGTAAAATGTGATATTTGCCACATGTCCTATTCAATTAGTTCTTAACATTTTCTAAGACATTGCCTTCAACATGTTCAAAATCCTACAGAAGAACTGATTAGAGACGTGCATGATTTTCACTGAAATGCACAAACCAGGCGACGTGTGTGTTTTTTTGTTGTTTTTTTTTAACAAAACAATTTGTGAAAATCGTCGAACTTCCCAAAAACATTATTTGTCAAGCATCTAAAGTCAATGGGCAGGTCACATGACCCTACATACAAGTAACGTGACCTCTTACTGTATATACTGCAATTTTAGCTAAATTGTGTCAAAAAAGTGTTGCGATTCGGAAAAAAATAGTGAAACTTTAACAAAAGTAACCTTTTCCCAAAATTGAGCAAAGTCATGAAATTTGAGAGAAATCTGGAAAAACTATGCGAAGCCCATTTGAAGACATCTCACACATCTCTATAACTGATGTCCCAGCAACACCAGTATTATCATTACACACTTAACACACTCCTAAGGCCAGGTCCTCGCTGGCTACTGCAGCGCCCACTGTGGCGGACGCTGCCCCACAATGGGGCCGGGCCCGCTGCGAGGAGGGGCCGCCACGCTGCGCCAACAGTTTCTCCTGCTCTCTAAAGAATTGAGATCAGGACTCGCGACGGAGGGCTAGGCCATGCCCCTCCCGGCGGTTCAGCCAATGAGGGCGAACCTGCCGGGTGACATCACGGCCGCGCCCCCGTCACTCCCCCTCCTGTCTTTCCCCCTGCAGCTCACTGCAGACTGGCGGGCTCGGCTGCACGCGCCGCCAGCCTGGCAGACGCGCATGCAGCGCAGGCAGCGGGGCCGCAGCCTTACACTTGTCACCTGCTGAAGATTGCATGATATTTTAAACTTATTTGAGGAGATTCATTAAGTTCCCATTAGGGGTATCAAAGCCTTTATTAACAGCTTTCGGTCCTTATAGGAGGGTAGTGAATCCTGGCCATAGAAAGCTTCGTCAAAGCAGCATTTTATGTTCGAATGCAGCGCTTGAGTGTAAGGCTGCAGTTCCAGTCATCACTGTGACACGCGCGCCCGGCGGGGGGGGGGGGGGGGGGCGACGCGTGCACAGCGCTAACCGCGATCTGCGGTCTTCAGGAGAGAGGGAGAGGTTGAGACGGCAGGGGGCATGGTCGTTTTTTTGCAGGGGCGTGGCCATGACCTCACGCGGCTGGTTCGCCCTCATTGGCTGAGCCGGCGGGGGCGTGGCCACAGCTCCGTCGCAAGTTCCACACACAATTTTTTTGAGTGTGTGGAATCTTGCAGTACAGGGCGGCTGCTGAATGTGCGCCGACGCATGTACTCGGCCCTGAGTGACTGGGGGGGCTGGTGCTTGTTCGTACAGTGCACGCCGAGGCGTGCGCTGTGGCAGTCACTGGGACCGCAGCCTAAGACTAGCACATTATGCAGTTTCTGCAACAGGCAGTATTTTTCACGCCTGACATATTTGACATGAATTTCTGAGACTGACTAACATTATTCCTGCTCTAACTGGCATTTTAATTGACATGTTAAAAAAAAAAAAAAAAAAAATCAAGAAAGATTGAAAAATGAATATACTCTGCTATATAATATGTAAGACATCATAAGCAGACATCTTGTCTTTTTAGACATTAACTTAAGAAGAAGAAGTGGTATAAGTCACAAGTTATTTTTTAGAGAAACTATAGTATAGAGAATGTATGTCTGTGTCTGATACAGAATTAAAAGAAATGGGGATACACTGTGTATCTAGCAATGCACCAATTGTATCTAGTGACTGCCTGGTCACATGATCTTCCCCTCAGAACTTTGCATCTTTGGTCCTCTTCTCCTCCACTGACAGCCATTTAGTGAACCCCCGAGTCGAATCTTCGCCGATCGATCACAGGAGAACGGATCAATCAGCAACTTAGGTAATTACTTATCATTGTGTGGATTGTATTGATGCACGTATTAAAGCTGCAGTTCAAGCAGTATCCTACCTGTGTGTTTTTTTTAAAATAAATCTGTACTATGAGAAAATACTTGTAGCATTTAAAAAAACGAAAACATTTTTTAAAGAAAATGTTAATGTATTCTAATGTAACAAGCATTTTTGTTCCTATAGCAGCCATTTACAAAGTCATATCCCCTTCCACTTCTGAAACAACACCACCTTTTTGAGCCCTGCCCTCTCTAGCAGTGAACCAATTGAATCTAGTGCCTGCCTGGTCACAGAACTTTGGCTGTCAGTGCAGCAGAACATGACCCAAGATGCATTTATTGAATCCCCAGCCGAATCTTCAGCGATCGATTACAGTAGAACGGATCGATCAGCAACTTAGCTAATCACTTGTCAGTGTGTAGATTGTATTGATGCACATATTGAATGAAAAATAATAATGACAGCTTGGACTGTTGCTTTAAGAGAGCCTTTAAAATGAGTGAAACCTACAACATTCCTAATTGGAATGAACAGGCAAACTCAATTACACCCAGTTGGCTACACTATTTACGGGTGAAATTTTGCAAGGGTCTGAAGATGATGATTTAGCAGTGTATGACTCAGCAGTGCAAAAGTTTGGATTTGCAACAGCATAAGAGCTACTGTGATTGTTTCATACTGTAGGGCTAAAAATGTGTGTGTTGAAGACATTAAAAAAAAAAAGGTTTAGCATCAAAACTCTCCACCCTCATTTGTTTCTCTTCATTGAACTGATAGCATCAAAGATGTTCACAGTAATTAAAGTGCAAACTGAATAAAGATATCAACCTCACAGTAATACATATAAATATACGGATGCAGTCTGTACATGACTTGGTATAATCCAGTGTCTCTCAACCTCTTTTGAACCTGGCTACGAGCTGATTTTTTTTAGAGCTTTGTGACACCACAATGACGTCACACATCTTTGTCCTAACCTCAATTGAAGAAGAAGCCGATGTGGTTTGGAAATCTCTGTAAACTATAATTTCACCTGATGTAAAAACTCTAATGTTTTATTTGTTAAAAGGCCTTGGAGAAGCGCAACATTGATGGGGTACAGTGGGGTTTTATTTTATCATTAACCCCTCGAGTGCCAACAAGGACACCGTGAGAGCGCCTAAGTAGCCTCACTGGCATGCAAGGTGTTAATGACCCATATATATATATATATAACTGTGTATTTTTCTATTTTTATTTAATGACATGTTTATTTTCTTTTTTTGTAACATGGCCAGCAGCCCTCTTAGCCAGCATGGGCTAATATGGCAATAAGTCACTCCATCCATGTGTCCGGGTGCAGTGGAGGTAGTGGGGGTGGATGATGGGGGTAAATGCTCCGGGGAGCGTGGGAGTTAACCTTTTGTTTGACACAGCAATGCCATGCTAACCTCTTTGATATGCAAGGGGGGCAGGTAGTCTAGTTTTAGGTAGATATTAAAGCCTTTGAAGCCCTTGTTGTTAGCTAGTCGTAGGTTTCCCATGACTAGCTGTCCACTTCGGTTACAAAGGGGTTCATATAATAAAAAGCTCATAACCGTTTACTTTATAAACTTGTATTATCTGGTCTTGGTATTCATTTCCCCTTCAAGTCCTATTTCAGAGTCTGGACGGGAATAACGGAAATACTTTAGCAACGTGACGTTATTTCAAGAAAATATAGCATTATTCTGAAATAACATGACATTAAGGCCACGCCAATGGGGTCAAATAGGGGCCTTTTTAAAAAAAAAAAAATGATATTAGTGTGTAGGGCAAATTTCACAGTAACGTCACATTATGTTCCCTGATTTATTGCAGTTAAACATACATTTAAAAAAAAAGTTAAATGCTACAGTATGGGCACGTTTATTACAACTCCAATATATCTTGTGAAAATAGTTTCCTCCTCTTATAATGTTGAACCCTTGGGTTTAGCATTCAGAACATTCCAGCCGTCTTGCTTTGTAACCACTGTAGCTCATATTAATTTTTCCACCACTTTTCATCTGCTGTATTAATAATTATTGTGTTGTCCTTGTGAAGATTGTTCAAAGATGACCTTTCAGTTGTAGGAAAATTGTTACAATTTGAGATACATTTAGAACATTCCAGCAATACAGCTCTCTAGAAAAACCTAATGAATGTTTCAATAGCTGCCAAGCTCAGAGGGGGGTCAAAAAATGCTATTTCATATCAATTCATAATCAGAGTTCAAATCAGACTTTGTCTTGGTTGCATAAGGAGCACCTTAAACAGTTTATATTTTAAGAAATGCACAGACCGAAATATTTTACATTTAAATAGAGACATTGTGTAATTAGTGACACAGTTATGACCTTTACAGAGCAAATTCTAAGCTCACTGTTTCTCAGGCTTCTATCAAATGGAATTCCTGATCATATTATGGTCCTTTTGCTTATGTGTCGGCATATCTTTTAGTATCCCGTTTACGGAGTAATCCAAGCACCTTTATACATATTTTTTTTCCGGGATTGAAGCAGGGGGTCTCCGGAGCTGAACCCCGTTTATTTCAGCTCCGGGGACTTCCTGCTTATGGAGAAACTAACTTCTGTAGTAGGTGCCGGTAGCGGTCCAGCTGAGCTAGCCGGGGCCTTAATGTTTAACGCTTCCATGTCATGCGGAAGCCGAACCTGATGACGTCACGGCTTCTCATTGGTCGCAGAGCGCGGGAGCTTTGAATGTTAGCCGAACAGAGCAGCTACTGGCACTCCCTAAGGAAGTATCTCCAGAAGCAGGAGGTCCACGGAGCTGAAATTAATGGAGTTCAGCTCCGTAACCCCCTACTTCAAACCTGGGTAAAACATTTTTTTTTTTTTAAAGAGCATTCCCTCATTGCTTCTCAGGCATTTCTGACAGTGCTAAGGAAAAAATGAGCAATGTAAGAAATGTTAAGTAAAACTGTACTGTATTCAAAAAAGTGACTACATTCTTACTTGTGTCATCTAGATATTTTTCAGGCTCTTCTTGTGTGTGTCAAAATTAACGCCACAATGAAGAAACAGTTTGCTATTGTAAGATGTAGAAAGCACAGAACGATTATTCACTATAATCAGGTTACGTCATATTGTAGTCATCGTTGCAATGTGAATAAGCCTCTATTTTAACCTGTGCCTCTGAATACCTAGCTCTGCGCAATTTCTCTGAACTTTCCAGCAACTCAGTATTGTAGCTACTCACTTGATGCTTGATTTTGCTGACTACTCCTGGACATACCCATCTCTACCCTAGTTGGTCTTCTCATCATCTACTATTAGGGGCCTATTCATTTAAGTGCGAGAATATCCATGCACAATTTGCTGAAATAGGTAGACAATATGACACTATACATAACAGAACTTTCTTGCCATTATCAAAATCTGTACAAAAAGGTTGCTAAAAAAAATCATCTAATTTGCATGCCGTATTTGTGACAAAGTTATTCTGTTGGACGTGATTTGACATACTGTAGTCACACAAAACCCTCCCCGCCTTTTGACACGCGAGAATTGTTTGTTTATTCCAGAGGTGTGCAAACTTTTTGCCTTGTGCCCCCCTGATGGCTCTCCCCTCCTGCTCGTGTCCCCCTTACCTGGTCTGAAGCGTCAAATGACGCCGCAGGATTATGTGACATCACGTGACTCTGTGGCGTCATTTGATGGCGCATTGCTGAAGCAGAGTGAGTCTTTCAGAGGCCTCGAGCGGTCCCCTGGCATTTAATTTAAATGCCTTGGGGGAAGCTTTGCAACCACCGCACCCCCCCCAAAAAAATCTCGCGCCCCCCAGTTTGCTCACCCTTGATTTATTCAATGGGGTGAGATGTGTTTAAGTGAAATATTACACATTTTTACATGAACACCATTAAAACACACTTATAAATAGGCTTCAGACCTCCTGAATTCAAAGTTCTTAGAATTTGCAGTATGAAGGCTCCATGTAATACTGAGGGTACAGTATATCAAACTGAATCTAAATCAGACAGCGCCACTCAAAAAAGAAGAGTTAGTTTCATAATAGTTTGGGGTACTTGAGGACAAAAGGGATCCCAAATTCCTAAGTCACACAATCAAAAAACAAAATGTCCCCAGCACTCGAATATATAAAGAGATTGTGAATGGGACTGAAGAAGTATCCCAATAATCATGTACAGTATATCAATTAAAAAGGTATAATTTTAATGACATAGGCATATAGTGGATAATACAAGAAAAGAAAAACACAGCAGTCAAAATGATAGAAAAAAATGTATAGTATAAGATAAAGTGGAATATGTAAACACAAGAAAAATTATATTTATACTTCACATAAGTACATTATAAATTATATTTATACATCACATAAGTACAGTAGGTAGCCAGGAAGCAGAACAAGGGCGAGTGTGCAAAAGAATATTTTAGAAAAAATCCAAAGAATGGAAAAAGCAAAAGTAACAAAGGAGGCCGTATATTAACTCTAACCAGGAGGGGAGAATCAAAAAGCTAATGGGGGCAACCATATATAAAAAGGAAGCAAAGGGGGTACCGCTTCGGGGAAACAAACGCCTTCTAAAGGACTATTCGTGAAGACCCCTAGCGGACTGTGGTACTTCCCTTGAAGTCTCTATGGCAAGAATTCTCAGTACAAATGTCCTTAGGTGTCAGTGGTAGCCATCCGTAGCAGGGCTCAGACTGGTGGGAGACACTTAAAGAGCCTGTACAGGTCATATTTTCCCCATGAAAAACTACACTATTTGACACCTTAATCGGAAGAGTTACACTGGAGGAACTTCTCAAAACATCAGAATGAATGTACGGCAGGTGATCAAGGATAAAAATGAATCCCAACACTCCAAACATCTGGAACATGGAGCAATTAGAAAGATTGATCATGTTCACCTTAGTAGCTGATACATTATTTATTAGTGTGGCATAATATCAAGGTTTTGTTCCTATGTGGAACCTTTGTGAGGAATAATGAATTTTTACAAAGGTACCATTGAGAACCTTATTGTTGATAATATGTCACGCTAATGAACAGTAAACTATACTTTGGATGTGTCTGAGTTTTCTATTTGCAGGACATGATATAACGTAGTCTTGTTTTATCGCTAAAACCAATACATGTCATTTTCTTAAAACGTTGCTTATTGCAAAATAGATTATATTAAATAAAGATGAGATGAATATACATACACAAATAGTGCACCTGTCAATCTTGTATTTCTTACAATGTAAGCACAGAGAGATAAAGGGACATTTTTAATAAGTGGTGTTAAATTGTAAGGCATAAAGCACGGGTAAAATTGGGATACAGTAGAAAATATCCTTCAGTGTTTTCTGATTGTGTACAACAGCATTATTTGCCCTTGATTAAAATAATTATTCCTATAATGTTTTTTTTTTAAAACAACAAAACCTACTCTACAACTCATTACTACAACTTTGTAATTGCTTCTTGATTGGTTCAGTGGGAAGTCCTAACGAGCACATACTGTAACTAAAGATATGTGTATTGTATATTCTGCAATAATTATTATTGTGCTTTTAATACAGTAGTTGTTTGATAGCTGCAGATGTGAAATGATAAAACCACATGTAGCCAAGTGCCCCTGGCTATAGCCTTCCACTGACCTCAGCACTAAGTCCTGGTAGGAACAGGCAGTGTTGGGGTTAAACTCCTGGCCTAAACTGGGGTGTCATACCTGATGAGGGTACTGAATGTGTCACATGTACTGTATATGGTGTGATGCCTGTCAGTACCTAAACCTGCCCTGTTATGGGGCGGGGTTACAAGCCCTTCCCCCCGGGTGTAAAAGCCGACACTCCACCAAATTGAGTTGTGCTATTAAGCTGCGTGGTATGGTGTGATACCCTTTTCCCTTCAAGAGGGTAAAGGAGCTGAGGAGGGACTCTTGGGGCCTCAAGACCCTGGGGTCTGCTCCAGGGAATGGAGATGACGCCATGCTGTCTGCCAAATAAAGATGTCGTTGTACCAGCAATAATGTGTGTCATTGTGAAGGAGAATTGCCTGTGGGGACATCCTGCTTCCATCAGGATCCTCATGGGATTGTGGCGCTGCACCCTGGGAAGGAAAAGCCTGCCCTGTTGCTGCTCCCACACAACATCCACGGAGCAACTCAGACCTCCTGTAACCAGCAGCTCAGCTACAGTACCAGGGAGATACCCATGTAGTGGCCAGATCTCCCGTGGCAGGGGGGAACAGGTGCTACACACGTTATAATAGTTGAAAACATGGGGGAGGGGAAAAGGAAAGCGTGACGGGCGACTGTAAGAGTGGGGTGAGAGCAAGGTGCTGTTTGAGAAGGGGGGGTGTAAGGGAAAGCAAGGGGGGAGGGTTCTCCCAAGGCCATTGACATGTGGGTAGGGGGTCCTGGTAGAAACTATAGTCATGGGCCCCAGGAAAGCTGTCTGCATATGCACCCAACCCCCGCTCTCAACAACTCGCTGTGGCTGCAGGTCTGCTTAGGACACGCAGAAACCTACAGATGTCCCTGCATGGTTGCATTTTTATCAAGTAATTCTTATGGAAGACACTTCTGAATATAAGCAAGCAAAAGCCAATCCAGATGATTAGAGCGTCCGGGCTAAAGCAGACTCAGAAACATGCTTAATTCAACTGTGAAATTAAACTTGTGCACATAATTTTAATACATATTTTAATGCAGAGAGACATATGCAGTAGTCCTATTACACAGACCTAAATCTGCCGTGTATTCACATGTGGTACCACAATGCTCTCTCACCTAGTCTAATTATTAGAATGGTAACCTTTCCCCAAAGCATGGGGTTTTTATGTGATATATTTGGATGTAATTATTAGCATCTGTTTAAAAGGCATTAATATATTCCATGCAGAAATACAATGGGGGATTCAATATCGTGCAAATAAAATGATACAACGAACATGAAAATGCTTCTGCTAATTTCTTTACAGTGCTATAAGCATTGAAGTAACAATATTTTACTAGGAAACTCACTTTTAAGCGCAGGTAAGGGAAATATAATTGTAGATGTTATAAAAACATGTTTATGCTGAGCCTAATAATCCTAAAAAGTAAAACACAGCATAAAAAATTGTCTATAGTGAAATAAAAGTATATGAATAAACAGATGTCTCCCCTTAAAAACGATAGAAATGATCCATGAATAACATGGTGAAAACTATGTTTTGGTTCCATGGGGAAACTTTATCAGGACCCTGATGGCTGTTTTCACTATTTGGGATTATTAATACCCTGCTGCTGGTTTGACCTCACAGTACATGATGTCATAAACACGTGACGTATTTACATTGTTGTTCTTCTATTGTATTATCATATTTTTCAAATATATCTAAAATGACATGTTCATTCTCTAGTGGGCCTTCGACACAATACGTTTTCCGACCAGGTCCCTTTGCTACACCGGATGAAGAGAGAACATTAAAACGTAAGGGACACTGTAGTAAAGCAGAGACGGTGAACGGTTGGGCTTCTTGGCCAGGAGCCTAGCAGCTGGGATCTTGTTACATTCTCTTGGCCCTGAGTGACAGGTATCTTGTGGAAGAATTAGGAGAAAGGACGAGGATGTCAACCAACTGCTAAAAAAATAGGTTGCAAACTGCCCTGGGTCACAGAAGTTAAAGATTAGAGTTAGAAAGTACAAGGCAACTGGCATTGCAAGTCAGCAGATCACAAGGGAGAGCTGGGATACATTTGTCTGCCTACATTCTCCAGGTAGAAAATAGACTACCTGATTGCATCACTTTGTTAGCTTGTTAAAATTACTTACTGTTATTTATGTAACCCCCTTTCCCTATGCCTAAGGGAAACCGCGGGCGATTATGCGTGCTGCTGTTACCTGTACGCTCACAGGAGGCCTGAGTGTCTGCTTCTGGGACCCTGAGGTGAGCGGTCTCTCAGTGCAGCGCCTCCACCCATGAGGGATCCCATCGTTGGCGGGATGACTCCTCATAGGATCTAATACAATCAGTAAAAACAATATCACACCAGATACAGTATATAGATAACTCAGTTTTACTGTAACAGTGCATAGCATATACCTGCGGTGCGCAAACTGGGGGGCGCAACCCCCAGGGGGGGCACGAGACTGCATGATGGCGGGGGTGCAGGGTTTATAGAGGCCCCGCGCGCTTCCCGAAGGCACAAATTAAGTGCCGGTGGAGCTGCAGGGCCTCTGTAAGCCTTTATTTACCTTGGCCCTGGCGGCTTCCTTCCCGCATCGCCATGGCAACGCGGCGTCAAATGACGCCGCAAGGTCATGTGATGTCACGTTGCTATGGCAACGTGACGTCATGACGCCGGAGTAGAGGTAAGTAGGGGGGAGGGGAGGGGCCGCGGGAGTGAGGAGACCGTTGGCAGGGGGGCGCAGGGAAAAAAGTTTGCGCCCCCCTGGCATATACCACACTCAATACAAGGCAGAAATAATACAATGCAATAGCACAATACCCTGAGTGGTTCTCCCAAAGTACTGAGGATGCCTCGGGCACCTATAACCCCGGTGTCCGCACAAGCAATCCCATCCAAGAGTGAGGTCGCGCTGCCCCCCTGTGATGTGGAGGTGCACGTTGGTACCTTCCTGGTCACAGGCCTGACCAGGGAATAATGAGAGGAGGATGCTGGATCAGGTTCCACCCAGCGGGGTCTCCAACACAACTCCCCTCACACCTTATCCAGGGCGCGGTCCGCGGTGCAATCTCCAGCCGGAGGTTCCACCTCTCTGCTGCCACGTGCAGCTCTTGTCCAAGGCCGCAGGTTGCCACGTGGACGTCCGTCCACCGGCACAGTAGTGCAGCTCTAGTTCTAAGGGGAAGGGTCTATCTGGGGCATTCCCTACAATACTGAACTATAGCTGGCTCAGGGCCTAACTGGGGCCTAGGGGGCAAGGTCTGGCCTAGTCCAGGAAGCTGACTGCTCCCTGGATACTACCGTCCTCCTTGCTGGTCTCCGTCAGGACTGAATATCCTTCCTGCCCCGTGGAGGATAACGCCAGCCACACAAAATGGCTGCTCGCATCTTTTCCCCTGAGGCTTCTGGGACTTGTAGTCTCTTCCGTTGCTTGCGGAGCCATTCCAAGATGGCCGCCACTCCTGCCACAATTGCGCATGCGTACCATTTCTAAAATGGCCACTGCCACAACCTCCTCTATCGAGCGGAGCTCCGCTGACCGGCTGGACAGCTGAGCAGTTCCCCCTCACCGGAGGCAGGGTAGGGAGACTCCGCTACATCTAATATTATTTTTACTCCTAAATATGCAGCCCTACTCATTATAAAGTCCTTTTTAAGCATGTTAGTTACCAGGGTAAAATAGAAAACAGAGCTTTAGTCCAGGGAGAATCTACATCGCAATTGAGGAGCATGAAAAGGTTTCGGAACTTCTGGCTATTTCCGCAGCACAAACAGAATAAAAAAGTGGCTTTCATCTGACAGTCTATCCATCATCTTCCAAAATGTTCAAAGCCTAAACCAGAGCACTGTCCCGCTTCAAAACTGGATGTCGTTTGCACACTTTTCTGCAGGCAATTTCCATCCCACATGCCTTTTGCCTACTAGTAGCGTTATTCTGCAGACAGGTCATATTTAATGCACAAAATCAAGACTCTACATTATTCCGAGCTCCGAGCCGACTGACCTTGATTACATCATTTCCCCAGGCAAACTGATCTTGATTTCTAAAGAAAGCTATCGCCTGCCAGTTTCAGTTATCCTCAGCTGAGAACCAAAAATTTACATTTCTGTCCCCCCCCCCTCTTACTCCCATTCTCAAAACACGTGGGACTTTGAGATAACACTAACCTACATCACAGTGTCAGCCTCCGTGCTGAAAATGTTTGTTCACCCACTGCCACAGCAGCCAGAGAGCTAATTAAAAAGCTAATGGGATAGAAAGTTATTTGACCCTTGACTTGCCAAACACAGCAAAAACCTTAGTTTAAATTTGCCATTTCTTTTTTTTTCCCCTTCTACCAGCGCAAAGTGTCATTATTTTGTGAACCAGAAGGAAGTGCTAGCAGCCTTGTGATAAAACAGAGCACTGCATCCCAGATCAGTTTCATTAGCTTTGCAGATCACAGGAAAATTAGATCACTTAGCACATAGGTTTTTTTTTTTTTTTTTAATTGTAATTAACTAAATAGGCAGACAGCTATTATCCAGCTCTCAGTATCATTTCCCTCTATTTGACCTTCATTTAATATTCTTGTCACTTCGTGAGATGCTGTTGATCAGGCTAAAGATGTGGAACACCTTAGAGGCTCTAGCAGAATGCTGCAGCTTTTGGCTGCTCTTATCCTGTACGTCGGCTGAGAATGGAGATAGTACCTGGGGAATCAATTAAAAACCTGATTTATATCAACTATCCCCAGTAACGTAATATAAGGATCTTATTGCTGCCTCCTTTTCACTAAATCAAATGGAAGATATATATATATATATCTATATAGGTGGCACTGTGTGCTCATTTGCATGTTATCTCCCAGAATCCCTTGCTGCAGTGGAAGCACCGTGTGCTGTGTGATAATGGTGAAAGGCAAGGTTGCAGACCTGTCTAAGACATGTAAATGAGCATACAGTAATATTTCCATTTGCTATATGCTTTACTCTGGAGGGTTTTTGTCACTTTTTTTTACCCACCATAACTTAACTAAGTGTGGTGAAACCTATCCCATGCTTTATTTTGCAAAGCCAGTATAACCAACTGATGAGACCCATTAAGGGCTATTATATAGTGCCGGGCGCGGAATTTTAGTTGACTGACGTCAGCCTTTCTATAATGGCACCGCGCGTGCGCACGGCAGGGAGCGGGGAGCCGACAGACAGCGGCGAAGACGGGGAAATTCATCTTTTCGTGCCGCTACCAGTGCTGAATGTATGTATATGTGTGTATATATGTGTGTGTGTGTATGTATTTGTGTGTCTACACAAATGTAATAAATATTTTATTTTTACCAATTTTTTTTAAATAAATAATAAATTACACATACATACACATACATACACATACATACACACACATACACACATAAACGCACACATAAACACACAAACACTGTACCTTCACAGCTTCTATAGTATACATACAAAAAGCATGCGGCACGTGCACGCGCGTTCGCATAGGCACGTACGGCCGCATGCTGTATAGAACGGCCCTCAGGTTGAAACGTCTGTCTGTCTGTCTGTCTGTTTACTGGCTATGCATCTTAACCCAGGCTGTGCTCAAAAGCTGTGAAATGCAGCAAGCATAAGCTTACAGGGGACCATGTCATATGGTTTTGAAGCAAACGGTAGCACTGTGTGCTCATTGGCATGTCATTTCCCAGAATCCCTTGCTGCAGTGGAAGCAGGGTGATAATGGTGAAAGGCAGGGCTGCAGATCTGTCTAAGACATGCAAATGAGCACACAGTAATATTTCCATTATATATATATAGCCTGGCCTTCGGCAGCTATTGCTAATTCTGGGCCTTTCCTCTGTCAGTCCTTAGAACAGGCAGTGGAAAGGTTAAGTCCTCCAGTTGGCCTGTTTGTGAGTTTCAGCTCTGAGTATTGTAGCAATATTGAGGGGCGGGCCTAAGCAACCTTTGAGCATGTTAATCCAAAGGGTGGATATGGGTTGGAACACCCCCTGATGTGTGTGAGCCAATCGGTATCCAGCTTTGAGTTGTAATGATTCAAAGTTACAAGACACTCCCTGAGGATATTCAAATTGAGGCATGTTTCCAAAATTTAGTGTGTCAGTGGGGTCTCTCCTCTGGAGACCCCAGGGGATCCCTACTGGCTGGAGGCGCTGTGCACCCTGAGTGAACAAGGTAACCTGTCCCACACCACACCTCCTGTCCCTGTCCTGGTTCTCCCCACAACACCGCGGAGCACTCGGCCCTCCTGTTTGCCAGCAAGTCACAGTACCAAGACCACTCAGAGTAACCAGAAGGAGTGCACCCCCCCAATCTCATGTCAGGTGGGGTACCATAGAAGGGTTATATATATATATATATATATATGATCTATATATATATGATATATATATATATATATATATATATATATATATATATATATATATATATATAAAATAAATAATTACCAGATATTGGTCCGGGAAACAGAGACACCATAAGGAGTGGGCCCCCAGTGCTACATTGTGTGCTGTCTCTGTTTCCCGGACCAACATCTGGTAAATATTTATTTCATGTGTGCATATGGGATAAGCATCAGTGGATCACTAGTTTACAGTGTGCCAACTGCCCTTGTTTTTTGTGTATATATATATATATATATATATATATATACAGTTGACAAATCACAAAAAAATCTACTCGCCACACAAAAAAATCTACTCGCCACCTAGTACCAAACGTGTGCTGCATGGGCCAATATTTACTCGCCCGGGGGTTAAATCCACTCCCCCGGGGCGAGCAAATGTATAGGTTTGTCGAACACTGTATATATATATATATATATATATATATATATAAAAAAATCTCCATTCTCTGTTGCTTGCACACTACTAATGACTGCACACAATGCCTTTGACAGCACTGCATTCAATATAATAAATTTATGACCAATCAAAAATTCCATGCTGGACATTTATGCATCCATCACAGTTTTAAGACACTATTATACATGTGACATTATGATATTTATAGTTGCTCAGATATAAAACGTTTAAGTGTCATTTTCACTAGTTCTGACTAAAACTGCAATTTTTGTTATGTATTCCCCCACCCCCACCCCCACCAATATATTCTATTTCCCAAATGGTGTATTTTAGAAACAGAAACCAGGCATTTTGTTCTATCATTTTCAATCAAATAATAAGCAGAGATAGTGGAATTTATAAAGTAATGGATGCGATTTGAAAAATTCGGTGATATACCTGGTTATGGCCCCAATGTAGCACTGGGGGCCCACTCCTTATGGTCTTATTGCTAATGTTACCATCCTTTAGTACAGGAGAGGCCAACTCCTTTCTTCAAGGGCCACCAACAAGCCAGATATTTGGTGATATCCCTGCTTCAGCACAGATGGCTCAATCTTCGACTCAATCTCAGTCTTCGACTGAGCCACTGATTGAGCCACCTGTGCTGAAGCAGGGATATCCTTAAAATCTGACCTGTTGGTGGCTCTCTTGGGGACAGGAGTTGGCCACTCCTGTACTACAGGTGGTAACCTTAGCCATTAGAACCATTGCAATGAATGGTAGTTACTGCATGCTAAAGCTTAGCACCCTTCAGTGAAACTGGGCCTAGATACTTTTGTATCTTTACAATATATTCTGCATGAATGATTGACACACAGGGATAGTACCTGAATGGTGTATAACATCTAACTGAACTGGCTAATTTTTTAAAGCCCACCAAGGCAGCAGATAAATAAGAAACAAGATACGTGATACTTGTTCTCAAATATAAGAACTGACTCATCAAGGCTGAAGGTCCTTGGAATAAAAAAATATGAAAAGAGGAAAGCATAGGCATGTGCATCTCATATCTTTACATTGGGCAGCAAGATGGAAAGCATAAGCACATTTCTTCCACCGGCATAGGCACACAT
The DNA here is from genome assembly GCF_040206685.1 of Ascaphus truei. Lineage (NCBI taxonomy): Eukaryota > Metazoa > Chordata > Amphibia > Anura > Ascaphidae > Ascaphus > Ascaphus truei. The sequence goes on along the minus strand of NC_134485.1, from coordinate 410,232,986 downwards.
CTTCCACTGGCATAGGCACACATCTTCCACCGGCATAGGCACACATCTTCCATCGGCATAGGCACACATCTTCCATCGGCATAGGCACACATCTTCCATCGGCATAGGCACACATCTTCCATCGGCATAGGCACACATCTTCCATCGGCATAGGCACACATCTTCCATCGGCATAGGCACACATCTTCCATCGGCATAGGCACACATCTTCCATCGGCATAGGCACACATCTTCCACCGGCATAGGCACACATCTTCCATCGGCATAGGCACACATCTTCCATCGGCATAGGCACACATCTTCCATCGGCATAGGCACACATCTTCTATCGGCTTAGGCACACATCTTCCACCGGCTTAGGCGCACATCTTCCATCAGCATATGCACACATCTTCCATCGGCTTAGGCACACATCTTCCATCAGCTTAGGCACACATCTTCCATCGGCTTAGGCACACATCTTCCATCAGCTTAGGCACACATCTTCCATCGGCTTAGGCACACATCTTCCATCGGCTTAGGCACACATCTTCCATCGGCATAGGCACACATCTTCCATCGGCATAGGCACACCTCTTTCATCGGCATAGGCACACATCTTCCATTGGCTTGGGCACATATCTTTCATCAGGATAAACACATATCTTCCATTGGCATAAACCAGGGCCTGTGGTACTCTTGATGAATTGTACACATCAAGTAAATCGTGAATGGAAGGAAATGGTAAACATTATTTATGTGTACTATTGAAACAGGAGAGATACGTGCCACTGAAGGAGTGATCAATGTGGCTTGATACAGTATGTTCTGGGTAGGCAAGGAACATCGGAAAGGTGCCTGGGGTTGTACAAAGAGGCTTAGGTTTTAACATAGGTAAAAACATTTTTTCTAGTTTTATGTGGGGGGCAAAGAACGTGGGTTGTGTATTGGTGTTTAGTACATCATTTAATGCTTATTGGGGCAGAGGGGGTGAATGAAGGGCCAAGTACCCGCTTCACTCACCCCCTCTGCCCTCAATAAAGCAACTATTGCGACTTAACCCCTTCATTGCCTTAGCGGCTATCTGCTAAGGTAATGAAGCTGCTTTAATGTAATTTTTATTCATAGTGTGCGGGAGCAGGGGGTCTCCTGAGCTGTACCACATTGATTTCAGCCTCGGGGACCCCCTGCATCCCGAATTACAGGCCCAGATATGCGGTGCCGTTATCTCCTTCATTATTTCCATCCCACGGTCACGTAATGCAGACGATTTCAAAATGGCGGCGGTACTGGCACCCGATGCCCCATATCAGGGCCTCTAACTCGGAAGGGCGCTCCCTCCCAAGACTCCTCCCCAGATGTTTTACGAAATATAATATAAATTGGTGCAAACTGGTGAATACATGGAGTGAAATTTAGAAAAAAATCACGTAACCGTCAGGTCATTTATAAATAACATTCTTCCCCACCGACGATTCTGGCGCGCATCGCACCTTTCGCCATTCTGTCCAGTATTTTTGGACAAGCCACCTGGCAACCCTAATCCAAAGGCATGACTAATAATGTTTTTTTCCATGCATTTGATTTACAAATAATATCTATAAATCTCTGTTATCTTATGCCTGAAACCCCGGGAAACAAAAGCCAGGTTTGAATGTACCCGGTCTGGCAAACAATGATTCAGTCTAGTGGCTAATATTTTTTAATAGATCAATGTCATTCAATGTCAAAGGAACATTTTGCTGCATATCAAGGAATGTGATATTTACAGTATGACTAAATGCAGCAAGTGTGACCAAAGGATGCTACAGTGGTGAAATCAGCCAAAAACTTCAAACCAGAACGAACCTACATAGACACACAATAACACACCATGAAGAAGGAAGATGTTGCACTGCAGTGGGACACCATCTCACAGCCAGATCTTTCCATGCATGGCTTAAAAATTAATTATCCCCAATGGAATGTTTAAAAGCACTAAAGAACAGAAAACATTTGAACTCAAAATGATAATACAGTACACTTTGACACTAAAACAAGAGGACTTAATGCTGATATGGTTTTTCTTTAACCCACTACCATCATTTTTTGTAATGTTTCTCCTTGCCTCTGTGAATTCTACAATTCCTCTCCCCCCCCTGCTTCCCCCGCCTGCACACTGCTGATGGATGTGTAGTCCTGTGTCTCACTGTCCCTTTCAACCATGTATTGCCCTGTCTATTTATTCCTTCTGTGCATTCTCTGCCTTAGATGGCTATCTGTATTTAACCCTTGAAAGCTTGTCTTATAATATCTATTGTTAGTCCAAATAAAAAAGGTATCGCCTAATACTGAAGTACTCGTTTACTCTGCACTATTGCAACTGGGCTAACCCGCCTTTTTCTATTTAATGCATAGATCTTCCAATCTAAATGTAATAATCACTTTGGCTTGTAGTTACCAAATATTTATTCCAAATATATTGGTGTCCTTGTCTTCTTTAGGGATATCTAACACATCAGCCACTGATATTGTTGCAGGAATAGGGGTTCTCTTTAATAGTTGATTGAACAATGAACACCAGGTTCCTGGGAGTATCTTAGAGATTTGTTTTATAGTTTAAGCTAGAGCAGGGCTGCCAAACTGTGGGGCATGAGATTTTCTTTGGGGGACGCGACTGTTACAGAGGCCCGCGCTCTTCCCGAAAGCATGGGAAATTAAATGCATGGGAGCGCGAGGCCTCTGTAACTTCCCTTACCTGGTCTCCGGCAGCTTCCAGCGACGTGTCGCCATGGTAACATGGCATCAAATGGCACCGCAACGTCTCAGGACATCGTGACGTCAGAAGATGCCGGAGACCAGGTAAGCAGGTCCAGGTAAGCATGAGCAGGGGAGAAGAGCAGGTAGGGGGGCACAGACTGAAAAGTTTGTACTTTTTGGAGCTGAGCTAGAGAAACCATCTGGTCATCCCATATTTTAACTCCCTGATAGCTGAAATGAGAGCTGACATCATGTATGCTTCCTTTATTAAGTTATTTATATATGGTAGAAACTTTAGGTACATTAAATTATATAGCTTACTATATTATTATATAGCTTAACTCTTCATAAATTCACAAGGGGTCAAAAGAGAGATTACTGGCATCCATACGAATGGAGTTCACTGTGTTGGACCCAAAGAGATTCTTGAGCACTCAGGATTACTGTGTGCTGAATGCAAGACACGAGGGGAACAGACTTTTCTTCCACGGTGTAGCAAACACAGGAACTGATCAAAAGGCTGGCCCACAACTAACACCCAGCCGGAACCAGAGACTGACCTGAAGGGCCACCTGCTTTGAAGCACCTTTTGAGACTTTGTGGTGATAGACTGGTGAGGGGCTTTTCCTCCCAGTCTTGTGGAGAGGGACTGGGAAGTGAATTAGCCCTTACACAAGGATAGGTGTTTGTTTATTTTGTTTCTTTTTGTATGTTTTGCCTTGTTAAAGGGACAGGCTGAATAAAGCCATGTTTTCATTTCCCCAAATCTGTCTCCTTGTGTGTACGTCTGCACCTCCTTCCTACAGTAACATTGTGTGCTTATCATATATAGAGGTAATGGGAAAATCAGGAGTCAGATTGGTTTTAAAGTAAGTGTTTAGTTCCTCTGTGATCTTTTCTCGCATACTCTTATCCAACAGCAATGATACATTTTGCGTCCATACATATCTTGGGTGTATATTTGCCAAGTAACCTAATTTGGCTATCACCTGATGTCTTCTTCTTCGGTCCTCTTCTCCCTCGATCCTCTTATACCGCTGCTGTCCACCTCCCTCCTCCTCTGTTCCCTTGCTCTACCGAAACCATGTAGGTGAGGGCAGAGCGCAGGGTTGAATTTTCGGCTACGTTGCCGAATACCCTAAGTGTAGGGATTTGAGAACTAACTAGAAATATATAAAGTAGAGTCTTGGTTATCCGACTTTCGGTTAACGACACTCTGTTTTATCCAACATCCTGCCCCCCCCCCTTCTCACTTACCAGGCTTACTGGCAGCGGCGGAAGAGGAGGACTGAAGACCACGGGAGTGGCACAAGACAGCTGGCGGCGGGAGAGGAGTACCATGTCAGCAGAGGGAAGAAATTGAAACAGTGGGCGGCGGCAGGAGAAGACATCTAATCGGAGCAGGAGCAGAGCAGCATAGAAGAATGGCAGGGGAGGAACGCACTGTAACACCGGCAGTCAGATGCCAGTCAACTTCCGGTGTTACAGAGCTTTCCTTCTCTGCCGTTTCCTGTACTGCTCTGCTCCGATTACATGTCTTTTCCTGCCGCCGCCCTCACCACCCACTCTTTCAACTTCTTCCCTCCGCTGCCATGGTACTCTTCTCCCGCTGCCAGGTGTCCTCCTCCTATGGAAAATTGTAATTCCCGGACGTAACCGGTAGGCCAGATCTGTCTTTATTTGGATGTATTGGCATGTAAATGTCACCCCTAATAATTACTTTACCTCTATGCACCTCTTCCACACCAGAGAAAAAAATCTTTAAGAAATTGGTCTTGTTTCTCATTTGGGGCACATACAGAAGCTAATGTTATTTCTCTCTCTCCCAGGAAGCCTATAATAATGAGAAATCTTCCATTCTTATCTTCTCTCAAGGGGAAAAGCTAGTATCCTATTAATAAGTACGTAAAGATGAGGCTTTAAACAGATAAATGTAAGGTTATGCATTTGGGAAATAAGAATAAATAGACGACTTACAAATTAAATTGGGAAAGAAAAGGATTTAGGAGTGCTTATAGACAGCAGGCTTAGCAATAGTGCCCAATGTCATGCAGTAGCTGCAAAGGCAACAAGATCTTATCTTGCATTAAACCGAGAATGGATGGAAGGGATGTACGCATAATGATACCCCTCTATAAAGCATTAGTAAGACCACACCTTGAATATGGAGCACAGTTTTAGGCACTACTCCATTAAAAAGACATTATGTAACTAGAAAAAGTGCAGAGAAGAGCCAACAACTTCATAAAGGGGATGGAAAATCTGACATGAGGAGAGTCTAGTTAATTTAGATTTCTTTACATTAGAAAAGAGGCTTCTAAGAGGGGATATTAAAAAATATCAGCCATCTTGGGACATCACATCAGGTGGAAAAAGGAGGGGTTGCTCACAAGTTAAAAGTTTGGGGTTGGAACTTTTTTAAAACGATAGAGTTGAGTGCTTTAAGGGGGTTGGTTCATCAATGTCTGGGTGTCCCTTGTGTCCAGGAATGTCAGCAATTTAGTGCACCCTATTCATAGTAGTTATGCAGGGATGCCGTTTCCCTCGGCATCCAAGCCATGCCCCAATACTCCTGGCTTTTAATTGAACTACTTTACAGGTAAAGGTACAGGACAAGAAATCAGTAATAGTCCAGTCCAGTAACAGTAAGATATACATAGAAGCAGGGCTAGGAACATCTTGCAAACAGGGCAACTTGTCATACAAACGCACCCATATATTAGTTTGCTGTTTATAGGCCACTACAACTCTGCCTTAGGACACTTAGATATGTGGATCTCTAAAATAGCATTACTTTCTACTCGTTATTGATCTATCCTGTCAACTTACTACCTTCTCACATTGTATGGCTACACATAGTCATTAGATTGGTTTTACTGTAGGTGACATAACTCTCCTTTTTTTTTAGTGTATTCTTCCCTCAATTTTATGCAGGCCAAATGTATTATTATTTTTTAGCTTTAGATTACAGTTGCCACACTTTTACATTTTACCCACAACACTGTCTAGAATTCAGGAGCATATCCACCTCACCTCACCTATTGTTAAACCATTTTGCAGAATGTGTGCACCACCTGCTGAAAGGCATATTTTAACTCTTAACCAGTCAGCAGTCACGAGCAGAAGAAGCCATTTCATGTTTCATGAAAGGAGTTACCTGGTGTATGTGGGAGAGATGATGATGATGATGATGATGATGATGATGATGATGATGATGATGATGATGATGATGACACAAGGTTGGGTTTTCCTGAGAATCCCACCGTAGAAGTATCTGCAGCCAAACTTTGATTCCTTACTACAGATATAGCAAGATTTACTGTTCTTTTGACAGCGGGGGAAAAATGCAGAAAACCGGGATCTGATCGTGGCCCTTCTGCAGCCCCAAGAACAGCAAGGTTTGGGCCATCTGCTGGGGAGAGTAAAACACTACTAAACTTTTAGATAAGTTGCGCAGATGTCTCTGTTCCCGTCTGCAGACTGTATTTCCTTGCAAACCCCGTGAATGCTGTAGAGGCCCTTATATGTGTCTCTACATCAAGGGGAGGCTATATGACCATATTTGGTCATCTACATCATCAAGGGGAGGGATAGCTACGCATTCTGTCCAGCCGTTGTTGATGTAGATACCCATATAAGGGCATCTACATTATCCATGGGTTGGCAAGTAAATACAGACTGCATCTTACCTTTAACGCTGCCGGGAGACTCTGCGGATGGAGAGATAGCTGGAGACGAGGACAGATGGCTGTGCAGCTCATCTAAAAAGGTTAGTACCAGTATTCTCTCGCAGCAGATGACCCAAAAGTATTAACGCTGCCGGGTCCCATTCAGAAGCATGGAACCCCGCAAAGTTAATCCTCCCGGGCAGTTTACCAATCTCAGGCCGCGAGAACTGTAGCCGCAGTTAAGCCCCAATGGAACAGTCAAAATTGCAGCACCAAGAACAGAGTAAGTATTGCTACATCTGTAGGTTTACACTATTAAATACCAATCTGGTGCTCTACTTTATGAGCAGTTGAACCTCTATTTTATACGAGTGACTCCCAACACTTATAGGGTTAATTCCAATGTTCCTTACTAGCTTTAGACTTTACCAATCAGTCTGGTGCTCTGCTTTCTGAGTTGCTGAACCTGGATTTTATTCATAAGTTCTTTGTAAATGGTTAAAACGAGAGTGGCTCTCTGCACTTATAGGGTTTATCGCAATGTTCTATACATAAGTGCAAATAATTCCGTTCAACATGAATGATGCAGAATTAGCTTGTATTGCCCTCACTGAAACAGTATTGCGTTAGTCAGCAGTATGTATCAAGCAACTAATCTTAAATCATGCGTCTGTCTATAAGGGAGCTAAATATTAGTCAATAAACATAAAAAAAAGTTTTACTGGCTTATCCTGAAAGCAAAGATTTAAATGCGTCATTATTTGTGAAGAAAAAAAATGCATGTTACAGTTATGCAGATTTTTTTCAATTAAACTCCTCTCTACTGTTGAATGTAGTCTGTTTAAGGCAGTCCATTAAAGACTTCCATATACATGTACTGTAAGTGAACCAATATCACTTCATGAGGATTAATCATTCTTTCATTACATTTTAGCACTAAATTCTGATTTAGAAGGAAACAAATAACGCAAAATGTCAAATGCTCAAATTACTTTTCAACAGGGGCAATGGATGTTTCATACTATGAATACACGTTGCTATCATTTCAAACACTACATTATATAGAGTGAGACTAATCTAATTGGTGGAAAATGAGTAACGACCTTGTTAAAGTTATATTGAATAACTAAACTCTGCACCTAGGTTATATACATTAAATTCAGGGGCAAACATATTACAGGCATACCCCGGTTTAAGGACACTCACTTTAAGTACACACGCGAGTAAGGACATATCGCCTAATGGGCAAACGACAGCTTGCGCATGCGCCTGTCAGCACGTCCTGAACAGCAATACCGGCTCCGTACTTGTACCAAAGCTGTGCGCAAGCAGGGAGACTATAGAGCCTGTTACAAATGTGTTATTTACATCAGTTATGCACGTACAAGTATATAACGATTGCAGTACAGAACATGCATCCATAAGTGGAAAAAAGGTTGTGCTTCACTTTAAGTACATTTTCGCTTTACATACATGCCTCAGTCCCATTGCGTACGTTAATGCGGGGTATGCCTGTATTAATGATATAGTGCTGTCCATGACTAAAGAGGAAAGGGACCTGGTGTTTATTATATCTACAGTACTGGCATAAAAGTAGAAAAACAATGTAATTTGAGGGCTTGTTGGACCACGCGGCAGAACCTGTCCCCGGCTTCACAAACTTTTTTTATTTTCCGTCCCCAGCACCAGGCCCAGTAAGTCTTGCTACATCTGTATGTAGGATTGCACCTTTAAAGTAATGTAAAGCCCAGCCACAAGAGGGAAGTACAGGCGGTTAACCAAACAGGCATTAGCACAGAGGATACCAGACTGTGGTGAACCGGGTATAAAGAACGGAGCCAGAGAGGTATTCTCTTGGTGTACCACAACTCAATCCAGGAGACCCCTCTATCCTTTCTCAACTCTTGAACAGTGATATATCCCCTGTGGGGTAAGCCCGGAATGCACCGCAGGGGGACATTATTACAGGCACCTATAAATTCACGTTCCAGAATCCTATTCTAAAATGTTGACCCATATACTAAATATCTAAACAACAATCTATATAGTATGTCAATCAACAAAGAACATGATTCAGGGTCAAATTACAAAAGTCTTGAAGCAGCAATGCCTCCCAAAAACCTATATGAGTTTAACTGATATAATGTTAGTATCTTGCCCCTAAACATGTCCTGCTCTAAAAAAAAATCATGATTTTCTTCAATTTTGCTTCTGAGGTTACCATAGACTGCACTGGATCTGGGGGGAGGGAGGGGGGGAGCTCAATTTAACCTCCTTGACATTTAGGCCAAGATTCACATAAGGGTGCTAAGCTTCACCCGATGGGAGTAAAGGTGTGCTAAAGCAGAGGACCCTTTGGTGGATCTGGGCCTTAATATTTTAAACGCTTATATCTCTGAACGGAGCATCAGAGTTAAAATATAACGGAAAGGGCAAGTAGAATAAAATACCAAACAATGGGGATTAGTGCGGACTGCTGCATTAAGAAAAAGGTCACCCACCACTGAAAATCTTAAAACAGCAATCTGCAGTACGTATGACATTCAACTGAGAACATTTCCATGTGTTTTTAAGCAGACTCCAACATTCAGCCCTTCAATATAGGTACACTTCAATTCCTCCATCTGTGAAGGATAGAGATCTTCCCAAGCAAGTGAGCCCTTTGTACATACCATATGTCGTTCCCTATATGCAAATGGCATTTCACCAATGGAACTTTTGTATTTATTTGTACATGCACATAAACAGCTAAATATTTCCTGTTAATAAAAAAAAGTACTTACCTCGATCGGTTTTATCTTAGAATCAATTACATTTTTGCTCACGTACAATTACTTTTTATCTGATTCGCAATGTGTTTTATAGACAGGTGGTACTGCAATGGCCACATCCTTTGCCCCATCTTATGCTAATTTATTTATGGGTTTATGGGAATCCACACACATTTGTGGTGATAGCAATAGGTATCATGAGCATATTGTTTTCATAACTGATACATTGATGATTTGATATTGATTTGGGATGGAGATTCTTGTACTCTTTTCACATTTATAGAAACACTGAATGAGAATGATTATAATTCAGTGTTTACTTATGAACACCACCATCACCACATTGACTATTTAAATCTCTTATTGTATATAGATATGAATTGCGATGCTCAAAATGGATGTTTTCTCATTGAGATTGGAATGCCTCTTTACAAGCAATGAGGCTTTCTTGGAACAGTGAAAAGATTTAGCATCTAGATGCTCAATGTGTTATAGGGGTGCAAACAACAGAGATGCCTTCAACCATGCTTATTGGACAGATAGATTGGATCTATTTTTATTCAGTAATCACGGTAAGAGGGCAAGATCCATTCCCAAAGATATACATTTTAGGGGAATGGAGTCTCACCCCCCCCCCCTGCTATTCATCACCCAACATACTGTAGCAAGCAAATTTACAGGATTAGATCCATCAACTCTAAACTTTGGAGCACACTGAGCATAGATATCCATTCCAAACTCTTTGCGACTGCAGGCCCTACATTTGCTTTTAGGAAAGCAAAATATATGGCATCACATTTATCACCTACTCTTTTTGACTCTTGTTCAATGCTGACTGGCCAATTGGCGGTTCCGAGAGGCTTTTTCAATATCGACCATTGTAAAATATGTCCTATTGCTAATTTGATTAAGACGCTAAAATGCAAAGATATGAACACCGGGAATAAGATATCAACTTGTATCAACCGCAATACAAGTCATGTAGTATGTATGCTATTTGAAATGTGGTTGTGAAAAGGATATGTAGGAAGAAAAATCAGACCCTGTAAATTGAGGATAATGGAACATGTACAATCAATTAAAAAGGATCTAAGTATTTTTATAATTGCCCATGGGGGAGGGGGGGATTAAATAATGTATTGTTTTTAGGCATTTAACATATTCCCATCCCCATCCATGTAGGGCATAGGCTCAATTTGCTTTACTGGCAGGAGAAACTCTAGATCTTTAAGCTTAACTCTGTCAGGCAACAATATAGACTGGGAAATTCTATTTTTTAATAGTATTTACAATAATTTTTAATAATATTTAGTTGACCTAATATCCCTTGGGCTGGCTTAGATACAATGTTATATAAAATGACTTTCATGATATCGCTGTACCTCTAGTATACTTTATGGAGGCGATGGCATTGTGAGAAACAGTCTCATATGCTTCTACTGATTTTTGTGTGATTGTTTTTAAATGCAGCTGTTGGTGCTTGGAGTTGTGACCCCTCCTCCCCAGGGTTTAAAGCCCACCCAGCCCCACCTTCCAATGAGCAGTTTTTATCCTGATCCTGTGTATCACAGACCCAGTAGGGTTTTTCTCCCTCCAGCAGTAAAGAGAGGTACATGAGAATTGTGCCAGGTAGTGTTAGGACCTACAGATTGGTCATGCCGTGAAGTGGCTGCAGGCTTATAACGCTTTGGCCAAAGAGTTTAACTAAATGACCCTTACTCATGAGCAGATAAGCACTGAAGTATATGTTGTGTCATTTATACACAACATGTGTATATACTATATGTTGTGTCATTTTGTATGTTGTGCTGGGCTTTCTGTTTTTGTTTTTAAATATATATTTCTGATACATTGAATAGTACTGTATATAAATAGAAATGTCCTTAAATCTGTGGTTCTCTATATGCTGCTACTGTATATATCTTAGATCAGAGATACGGGTCTTTGGTAATAAAGACTCCTGTATTTAACAGGTAAATACAATTTGTATGCCCAGACTTCACGCTGACATCATGTGGGATATATTTCCTTATACAATCCCAATACTGAAGGGGTCTCAATTATATGTTAAATAAGGCATTCCATTGAGGGTTACCTTTCCATTGCTAGTATCTCAAGTATTGAATGGAGGTTCTTTCATTTTCAATCTAATATTTTGCTTGTATTCACTGTAGTTGTGTTCTACATTTATTTTACTGGTCTGTATACAGTCAGCCCCCACTGAATCTGACACCATTTTCTGATCTGGGTCACCCTTTTTTGGTTTTCCCTTTGTGTAGGCGTCCATGGCGTCCATCTATGTGTCGGTCTTCAAGGCAATGCTTTCGGTGAGGACCTCTACATAACAGAAGTTTGTTTGTTAATCACTCTTTGAAAAAGCACCAACGTAGGCGTGAAATGCATTACAGGTCCTCCTTCATTATCAAATGCTATCTGTTAAATGAATATATTTTTATCAGCATTTTGTTGCACTCCAGCCCTTCATTCATTTTGCTGCGCACCACCATATTTTCTTCATTTAGATCGTTTTTAAATTGATGTCTTTAAAATCCTAGCAGGTATAACTAGCTGAAGCTTCTGGACTTCATCCAATGGGTGCAGGAGACAAGCAATGAAGCCCACAAGATATATGTACTATAGATACAGCTGGCAAGTAAGTAGGGTTGCCAGGTGGCTTCTCCAAAAATGCTGCACTCAATGGTGAAAAGTGCAACGCGCTCGACACACATGCACACAAGCCCAAACCTCCATGCAGTTTCCGCCTCTCCTTGGCCCAACCCCAGGCTCCAGACACTGATTGGCTGCTGCTGGGTAATGCAGCCCATCAGGATGGAGGAAGCTGCTCAGCCCCCTAGCAACAGGCCTGCTCTCTCCCTGCTGAGGAAAAGCCTGCCACCCCCAAGTCGGTCAGGTCACTATGTCCAGAGGGGTAATACCAGACACCTGGCAGCCCTACAGTACCTGATGTATGGGTACAGTTGAATGGTATCTTTATGGTACAGTGATTTTTATGTCTTATTTTAGGACCTAGGCTTGTGGTACTGCAATTGGCTGGCACTTGTTTTCAGTGAAAATAATGTCATTAAAAACAAAATAACTTTGGAATAGTAGTTTGATTTCATGTTGCTTTCTACAGAACTTTTTGTTGTTGTTGTTGAAGGGGTTGTTACTTTAAATGTATGTATTACAGACAGCCCTGGAGTATTTTATTACAATATTTACAGTGCTGCAGTTGCTTTTGGCAGAGAAATTGACCAAAAGCTAACAGTGACTGTGCATCATAAATAACCCCCCAAAATAAAACCACTTATCATGGGATGCATGAATAAAAAATAGAAAATCAATAGAGATGTTATAAACCACGAGATGGAATTTTATGGAGCGTATGTCTTTCTGCAAATATATATATATATATATATTTATATATATTTATATATATATATAAAAACATTCTCGTTATTTCCTACATTCATTTGAAGTTAAAATAAAGGTAAATGTCATAAATTGTGCCCCAGTTTACACTGCGCGATTTAAAATAATAAAATGGTTCTATTATTTATAATGTAATACATCAGAGACGGAGAAGAGTTGGAGTTTTTATCTTTGCTGCAGGAGCAAACGACTCCGGAATTTGAAGGGGAATTAAGTCAGCAATGTGTGCTACACAATTTTTTGGTCATTATTTTTTTTGCACAGTATTTATACTGTGACTCCATGTCACCATGATGTGTCCATCTAGTGCAGAGAGAATGGGCAGCAGACAATGATCTTCTAGTGACAGAGTTAGGTTGGTATTAGTGTGCTCCAAAATGTTCGTCTCCGCTGTGTTTCCACTAGGAGATCACCTCTTATGTTTTGGCATTTTCAGGAAGCTATAATTGCTCATGACTGGAACTCATTGTCGAGCCAGTAAGGAGCAGTGATTTCTCCGAGGGGGTTATTTATTATCGTTTGCTGGTTGCAAAACGAGGGTAAAACCTGTGCAAAGAATTGTACCAACTTAATCAAAGAAGAAAACTCAAATTTCTTTCAATGGTCACGAAGAACAATGTGGTATATTGGGGGTTGAAGAAGTAGCTTGACACACGTGCACTCACTGATTGACCATAATTCAGTGAAACTCACAGTCTCACCTGTTTTCATATCTCCTTGTGACCTTGGGCAAGTCAGTTTGGGCTTAGCCGTATGGCTCCCTTCACTCCAATAAGTACAAATGTAGAATAATTGATATTGGGAGGCATTACAACTTAAAAAGTGCAATCTCCCATAGTCAGCCAATTCATTTAAAGTTAGGGGGAGATGGGGAGGTGAGACAATGGTTGTACAGGAACTTTTTGAACACAGTGACAAAAGTCTAACTGTAAAAAATGCATTAACAAATATTTACAGGAGTCAGATTTGGGTAAACAATCACCCAGATGGGACCCCTTAAACATGTCACTGGAATGAGTTCACTTTGGTCCTAAGAGGGATTGCCCCTTTAAGGGTGGCCGCCGCGCTGTTCTCTTAACCCTTAACATTTATCCTTTCCGTATATCTTGAAAAATCCCACCAAATGTGTGATTTCACCAAATCAGCCCATGTCAACTAAACAGAAAGGCTTGAGTGTAAGTATTCTCCTCTCACATTACAATAACATCTAATTTCCTCTACTGAGTGATAAAGTGACACTAAAATCAGCCCTGCCATTAGTCGCAAGTCATTTTAATGAGGGTCTGCCGCCCTGCAAAAGATAACCGGCAAAAGGCAAGTGGCAGGCTATAATCCTGTGCCCTGAAATGTAATGTTGAATCTACACACTAGTAATTGACTTTCTTGTTATTCACAAATCAGAACACTTTCACAGCACCAGCACCTACTGCCAAGAAAGCCTGCTAGTGTAGACCTCATAATGTGGCAGATAGACAGGACAGCACCTGTTCGTTGTAAACAAGAGCTTGCCTGCCTTTCAGCATCACAAAATTAGCCTTTACCACGGGAGAAATATGTGGACGAGTACATTGCGCGGGTTTATATGCTAACCGGGTGTTTTCATGCAAAGAACAAAGAAGAAATACTGTACATACTGCACATTGGCTTTCTGCTCTCCTTATGTCATTGTTATTGCCCCCGTTACATTTATATGCCAGGAAAACCGTAACAGATTGCTTTGCAATGCGGGACTGCAGCACAATAGGTTGCTGTCTTTGGCAGTTAAGAGGTTAAGAAACTGAACTTTGTAGTGGGAAAAGACAGTTTTGATCTCAGACTTTGTTTTATTCTTGGCCAGGTCACTTTATCTCCTTTTGCCTAAAATGCCCAAAGCATATAGAATAGGTCCATTGTTTTTAGAGAGATTGAATAAAAAGATTACTTGTGAGCACATTCACATCTTAGGCAGGGCTGCAACCCTGCTTTTCACCATTACAACCTAGCATACAGTGCGTCCACTGCAGCAAAGGATTCTGGGAAATTACATGCAAATGAGCACACCATGTCACATTTAGCCTGGAATCCATTTTTGCATGGACCCCTTATAAGCTAATGCTCGCTGTTAACACAGCTTTTAAGCACAGCATTGGAATCAGATGCAAATCCAGAGAAACCACTCACAGACATGTTTCAACCTTAATGGTTATCACCAGTGTGAGGTTGTTTTTACTGTCTTTGCAATTATAAGGGTTCCACGTAAAAATGGATTTCAGGCAAAAGGTGACACGTGTGCTCATTTGCGTGTCATTTCCCAGAATGCCTTGCTGCAGTGGAAGCACTGTATGCTGGTGATAATGGTGAAAGGCAGGGTTGCAGACCTGTCTAAGACATGTGAATGTGCGCACAAGTGATTTTTATTTGCAATATGCGATACGGTGGAGGTTTCTTGCCTTTTTAACCCACCATAACTTAAAATGTGCAATATATATATATATATATATATATATATATATATATATCGAAAAAGACAGACAAAAAACAGGCGCACTCATAGCGTAAAAAAGTGTAACAAAATATTTATGGAGTAGATCGTATAAAAAACACACTCACAAACAAAACGGAATATAAAGCAGTTATGAGTTAAACTCAATCACCAGCCAGAAGCAGGAACCAGGTAACCAGGTGACTCCGGTGAGATCGTCCGGTGTGGATGGATTGCAGCAACCTCAACAGTAAACTCTGTGTACCGGAGAAGGTGAGGGACGCCACCCTAGTCCAGATCCAACGTCACCACAGTGAGTCTCGGATCCAAATCCCGCGAAACTTGATGACGTTACACGATGCGAATGGTAGCAGTCCCCGCAATAATAGCAAGTAGCCGGCTTTGGATTGGTTCGAGAGCTTTCGGTTCCCCTGGATTTCGGTGAGTGGGCATCATTCAATGGAGCGTATATATACATACACACACAGTTGCAATCACTTTCCCCTTAAAGAAAGTCAGATAACCCTCTTGTAATGGTACCTGCATGACCCTGTGCCATCCTTCCAACGACCATAGGTAATGTGGGAGTGGAAGATCAAGTCCATAGTTCTGCGGGGTCCGTTTTGCACAGAGAACTTCCTCTTCTGATCGAGGCGACCGATCACATGGTCCTGGTGCCAGGATGTCCATGAGACT